>NC_091455.1:6874120-6979700 GCF_027789765.1 Dendropsophus ebraccatus
GTAATATATACCATAAGGATTAGTATACACTACTTACATTATTACTGCAGTGTAATATATACCATAAGGATTAGTATATACACTACTTACATTATTACTGCAGTGTACTATATACCATAAGGATTAGTATACACTACTTACATTATTACTGCAGTGTAATATATACCATAGGATTAGTATACACTACTTACATTATTACTGCAGTGTAATATATACCATAAGGATTAGTATATACTACTTACATTATTACTGCAGTGTAATATATACCATAAGGATTAGTATACACTACTTACATTATTACTGCAGTGTACTGTAATATATACCATAAGGATTAGTATACACTACTTACATTATTACTGCAGTGTAATATATACCATAAGGATTAGTATATACTACTTACATTATTACTGCAGTGTAATATATACCATAAGGATTAGTATACACTACTTACATTATTACTGCAGTGTAATATATACCATAAGGATTAGTATATACTACTTACATTATTACTGCAGTGTAATATATACCATAAGGATTAGTATACACTACTTACATTATTACTGCAGTGTACTGTAATATATACCATAAGGATTAGTATATACACTACTTACATTATTAGTGCAGTGTACTGTAAAAAGATGTAAAAAAATTCAAAAGAATCCACTGTATAAAAAATGCAAATCACTACTTTTCCCTATTTTTCAAATAAAAAAAATCTACACAAGAATATATAGAACTATGAGGGTATCTTCACACTATGGAATGCGTTCGGAATTTTCACGCGGAGACAGTGCGGCAGACTCCACTTGAAGTTCCATATGTCCCATTGACTCAATGATATTCTCAAGCTTAAAGTGTCACTGTCGTGAATTTTTTTTTTGCAGAAATCAATAGTCCAGGCGATTTTAAGAAACTTTGTAATTGGGTTTATTATCCGAAAAATGCATTTTTATCATGAAAAAGCAGTTTGAAGCTCTCCCCCCTGTCTTCATTGTTCTCCTATGGAGAGAGCTAAAGAAAAGACCAAAACAGGACAACAAAGAGTTAATCTACAAATCCCTCACGGGATATCTCCTGTGACAGTCACCAGTGACCTGTCTGAGCTCAGATTACAGCTGTCACCCAGCTCCGTGCCTGTAATCCTCTGTTATCTGCTTTCTGCTGCCGGCTAACTCCCTCCTTCCTCCTCCCTCCTCCCCTCTCCCTAGAACAGACAGGGGACGTCTCCTGCAACAAGTCACAATTTTCAGATTTTTCAGAGTGGATGAAAAAGAGGAAGGAGGGGGGGACCTGGGAAAAGGCTTTTTACATGCAGATAATGGCAGATTTGGCTAATAAACCCAATTACAAAGTTTCTTAAAATCGCCTGGACTATTGATTTCTGCAAAAAAAAAAAATACGACAGTGACTCTTTAATTCTTGGGGCGGACGGCGGATTGAGCTGGAAAATATCATTGAGTCAATGGGACAGGTGGAACTTTAAGTGGAGTCTGCCGCACTGTCTCCGCGTGAAATTTTTGAGTGTATTCCATAGTGTGAACATACCCTGAGACTATAGAAACTATATATATCTATAGAAATATCTGAACTAAACAAAAACGGCATTACTTCTCTGCACGGTGAACGCTATAAAAAGAATATATCCGTGCAATGTATTCATTATTGGTATATATGTGCTGTATATTGCTGCTAGTATATATCTATGTATGTATATATCTGTTTATGCAGTTGGCTACATACACTCACCGGCCACTTTATTAGGTACACCATGCTAGTAACGGGTTGGACCCCCTTTTGCCTTCAGAACTGCCTCAATTCTTGGTGGCATAGATACAACAAGGTGCTGGAAGCTTCCTCAGAGATTTTGGTCCATAGTGACATGATGACATCACACAGTTGCCGCAGATTTGTCGGCTGCACATCCATGATGCCAATCTCCCGTTCCACCACATCCCAAAGATGCTCTATTGGATTGAGATCTGGTGACTGTGGAGGCCATTGGAGTACAGTGACCTCATTGTCATGTTCAAGAAACCAGTCTGAGATGATTCTAGCTTTATGACATGGCGCATTATCCTGCTGAAACTCGCCATCAGATGTTGGGTCCATTGTGGTCATAAAGGGATGGACATGGTCAGCAACAATACTCAGGTAGGCTGTGGCGTTGCTCAATTGGTACCAAGGGGCCCAAAGAGTGCCAAGAAAATATTCCCCACACCATGACACCACCACCACCAGCCTGAACCGTCGATACAAGGCAGGATGGATCCATGCTTTCATGTTGTTGACGCCAAATTCTGACCCTACCATCCGAATGTCGCAGCAGAAATCGGGACTCATCAGGCCAGGCAACGTTTTTCCAATCTTCTACTGTCCAATTTCGATGAGCTTGTGCAAATTGTGGCCTCAGTTTCCTGTTCTTAGCTGAGCGGAGTGGCACCCGGTGTGGTCTTCTGCTGCTGCAGCCCATCTGCCTCAGAGTTGGCCGTACTGTGCGTTCAGAGATGCTCTTCTGCCTACCTTGGCTGTAACAGTTGGCTATTTGAGTCACTGTTGCCTTTCTATCAGCTGGAACCAGTCTGCCCATTCTCCTCTGACCTCTGGCATCAACAAGGCATTTCCGCCCACAGAACTGCCGCTCACTGGATGTTTTTTCTTTTTCGGACCATTCTCTGTAAACCCTAGAGATGGTTGTGCGTGAAAATCCTAGTAGATCAGCAGTTTCTGAAATACTCAGACCAGCCCTTCTGGCACCAACAACCATGCCACGTTCAAAGGCCTCAAATCACCTTTCTTCCCCATACTGATGCTCGGTTTGAACTGCAGGAGATTGTCTTGACCATGTCTACATGCCTAAATGCACTGAGTTGCCGCCATGTGATTGGCTGATTAGAAATTAAGTGGTAACATGCAGTTGGACAGGTGTACCTAATAAAGTGGCCGGTGAGTGTAGATTTCTTAACTACTATTCGTTAATTTTTTTTGGGGGGGGGGCGCCATTTCAATTCTCACCTCAGGCAGCAGAAAACCTAGAATCGGCCCTGATTACAAGGCAATGTGTTGTAAAAGTGATTCCATAGTCAATTTCCCCAGAGGGATTAAAAATCCTATCAAAAATGTTTTAAAAAATATTTAAGAATCCCGCCCCAATTGGCTATTTTTCTCTAAAGGGGCACCGACTGCTTCACCAATAAGCAGAATACTCCTGTGACTTGTAGTTCTCCTATTCTTTTACAGTTCCCAACTGGAGGATCCAGGCCCGGCCAGAAGCCCCACGGGTCCTGGACTGTATCAAGGCTTTGTATCCACTACAATGAGCACGTAAATAATACGTGGGGACATAAGCTGAGGCTCTTTTGCTGGACGTGTAATTTACGTCCTTCCCCGGTTATTAGGCCCCCGTGTATTCACTAGAAATGAGCGGCTTCATTGGGCGTCATATGAAGCGGAGTGGTCGGCTTATGAATCCTGATGTCTGCTCGCTCTGTGGAGAAGGTGGATACAGGACGGCCTGGACATCATGGATGTAGCCTATGGCCTATGGCTGTATTCATGTTGTCCAGGCCGTCCTCGAGCTTTATCCTCGTTCTCCACAGAGCGAGCAGACATCAGGATTCATAAGCCGACCGTTCGCTCATTGTTCACTATTTGTTTATTATGGGATCTTATGAGAGTGCGCTGCCCTATTCAGATCTTCCTTCTGAACGTCTAAGGAGAGAGAACGCCATCAGGTTCCACAAGTTTTAGGGCCCTATTACACCAACAGATATCCCCAATTACACCAACAGATATTTGACAGATCATTGAAGCCAAAGCCAGGAATGGACTATACACAGAGAACAGGTCATAAAGGAAAGACTGAGATTTCTCCTCTTTTCAAATCCATTCCTGGCTTTGGCTTCAAAAAAATCTGCCATATAAATTGGTCAGATATCTGTTGGCGTAATGGGGCCCTTAAAGGGAACCTGTCACCACGGACATGGGCACAGAGCCTGCCCGACCCCCCGGTTCAGCCCCCGGATACTTACCCTTTCCGACGAGTCCCATTTCTGGAGCCGGTCCCGGGGCGAAGATATCAGCGCCCAAAGCCGTGCGCGCGCGCCGCTGAGGTGAGTCCGAGATGCAGAAATTAATACTACAAGCGATATTAAGAAACTGTGTAATAGGACACAAATCATGGAATCCAGGAATACCGGCCAGTACAGAGAATCACATGACTGCCTTCTCTCTGTGAGCCCCCAGATGGCCTGGGATACACAGGACTTCCTGTTTCCTGTTTTTGAGAAAAAAAAAGAGTCAGAAAACAGGAAGTGACGTGTTCTCGATGATAACTAAAAAAAAAATAATGAATGTAAATTGCAAACTTACTTTATATCACATCTACTTTTGGTTTAGATATTGAAAGTTATAACGACAGGGACACTTTAAAACAACTACGTACAATACAGACCATGAAATAAATGCACAAATAAGTTTTTGGGGAGTCAAAATGGTCACAACTTTATTTAGATCACAGAAGTGAAAGAATCACAGGAGGCAGGGAGGGGCTCGGGCACTGGGGATCACAATGGGGACCGGCCATCAGTATAAGGTGTATGGGGGTCTCCCGACTCTCCACCAGCAGATGATGTCAGTGGAGACTTACATCTAATGATTTTTCTGTTGAGGATTCGGGCTCCTCTGTGTTTTATAGACATTGTACGATCCAATAAATGGGACCATAGCCTCGAGGTGTGACAAAGAAGGTTTCCATTCACTGACAGCAAGCAGACATCTTGCAAAATAGAAGAGCAATCATTGAGGCTACAGAGTGAGTGTTTCTGAGGTTACAGCACTGAGCTCTGCAGGACGGTCAGGACGGCTCCCAGCGCCAGGATGATGGCCGTATAGCTGGAGGTGATGGCGGCGCCCCCGCTGGTGTTACACAGGTCGCTGCTGCAGCAGGAGATTCTGTTATAGATGAAATTGGTGTAACTGTG
Source organism: Dendropsophus ebraccatus (assembly GCF_027789765.1). Lineage (NCBI taxonomy): Eukaryota > Metazoa > Chordata > Amphibia > Anura > Hylidae > Dendropsophus > Dendropsophus ebraccatus. The sequence continues at coordinate 6,879,100 of NC_091455.1, forward strand.
TGACGGAGAGCAGGACGCCGCACATTTCTTACTGATCCAGGTATCACGACCTCCAACTAAAATATAGAAAACCAAATGTGATAAACTGAGTCATGTGACTATTTAGTGATGTTACCAAAATGGGTGGGGCTGTGACTACCTATCAGCATTACATGATTGCATACAGGCTGGCATCAGCACTAAGCAAAGTTCTGGGGTCCTCATCCTATAACATGTTGCATAAAACACTTACAATACTACCAGGAAGAGGAAACACTGGGAAACTGTGCAGGATGAATATGTTTTTTCAATATATTATAAAGGGTGGTGCCTACATGGGGAATACTACCTTATGGGGGGGGGGTAACTATAATCGGGGCTGGGCAAACAAGGATACATACAGGGGAGTTCCACTTACTGGGGGGGCAAATTACAAGGGAGAGTACCTACAGAGTGGCCTACATACACCGCAGGGGCCTATTTACTATATAAGGGGCAGAAGAGACCCAGCACTATATGTTGCCTTAGTGGGAAGAAGAGTTTGTTGAGGGAGTCCCAGCCCAATGTAGCGATGCACTTTGCCGGAACGTTAGAGAATACTTGTAGAGTGAGAAGTTACTTGTACCTGTGTATAGACTTTGGTCTGACCACCTTGTGCCCTACAGTGTCGAGTGACCCATCTTTATAGGGTGATACAAGCCCCAGTCTTGGTTATCTAGGTAAAGCTAAGTTCCCGGGGGTCTCCCAGTCACCTGCACCGTGAGATAAGATATGCAGACCCTCCCTGGTAGCTCCGTCCTATCCAGGCTAGTTCCTCTTGTGTTTCAGGACACTGCCCTGCACCTTTTAGACTGGTTCTTGGTGTGGGTCAGGATGTTTCTAGACTCTTCTGCCTTTTTAGTGTTTAGCACTGCATAGTAGATATGGTAGGAATATTGGAAGAACTGGTTTTCTCTAACCACATCTGTACACACTCGTGTCTGGACTCAACTGACTTCTGGTCCCAGCTAAGGGTCCTGGCATAAGCCAGGCCCTGGCTTGGCTACAGCAGGAACACTTGCTCTGCTTGTCTTCTCCCACGAAAATCTGGATAAGACTAAACTAAACTTCCTCCACCAAGTAACAACTTCCTACAGAGGCTAAGTTATCTACCCTGTAAGTGGTGGGGATGAGTGTGTGCAAAAGAGAAAAGGATAGAGATAGGTCAGAAGTAGAAAGCACATCCTATTGGATAATAAGAACACATGGTACACAGAAAACATTAACCCATTAGGACCTTCATCTGTGCTTGCATAGAAATACATGCACATATAAAAGATATTGATAGTGGTAAAACTGTAGAACACCTTCATTACCACTTAACCTGGAGTGAGAAGCTTTTTGAGGGGTGCAAAGAAGAGACACAGATGCATAGGGGGACCTTACTACTATACAGGGGCATATAGGAGGCATAACTAATATTGTGGGGCACATAGGTCATCTAAATTCTATATGGGGGCACAAAAGGGGCCTAATGCTATATTTTAGGAACCCAAAATGTTTTTCTGGCATATTCTGCAGAGAAGAGCTGTGGCTTTGGCCAGATGGAAAAAAGAGAAGTGAACATCTCTGATGGGAGAAGTTTCCCCTTTGTTGTCACTGGATAGAAGTCCCTGTTATCACCCGCAGAGGATGTTTAGCACTAGGATCTACCAATGTGTGGTCACTGTCTAGGGTGACATTGGTCTTAGTATAGTACAGGATTTTATTTATTACCAGTATGGTGATTGCAGCAGGTGCCCAGTAATTATATTAGGTGCCAGTACTTTCTGCCACTGCTAATGGGCCACTAAGGGCCCTATTACACCAAAAGATGATCTGACAGGGTTTTTAAGCCAAAACCAGGAATCGATTTAAAAAGAGAAGAAATCTCAGTATTTCCTTTATGACCTGTTCCCTGCTTGTAGTCTGGTCCTGGCTTTGGCTCAAAAAAATTTGTCAGATAATCTTTTGGCCCACGATAGCCTGGAGTCGACCCTGACTACAGTCACTGTAGTCAGACGCCCGGCCGTAGGTCAATGACTGAAGTATCATAACCATAGAGAGATGAACTCACAGAGCTGGAAAGTATCCACCGACGTCAAACAATACTTCTCACCGCTGCCGCACTGTGTCGCCACCAGGCAATTGGCGTTGGAAGATTGTGATGCACAGCTGTAGCATTGTAGAGAGTGAGCTGCGGGCAGGAGGAGAGAGGGTACAGATTATACAGGGTTATGTATCTAACTCACCATGTCTTAGATACGTCTCAGTTGTGTCACAGGCAGGAGGGGTTCCCGTGAGGTGTTCTCTGTCCTCATTATGGGCGGCTGCTGGTCGGCAGGAAAATGTACATAGAGAATAGGGGAAGATATAAGTGCAAATACAGACAGACAGGTCCCGCATACTGTGCAAATTATAATAAAGCAATATACAGGGACCCAGGGACGAAAGGTGTTAGCAGGGGCTAGGTGATGGATTAGGAGTGGGCTAGGTGTTGGATTAGGAGTGGGCTAGGTGTTGGATTAGCAGTAGCTAGGTCTCGGATTATCAGGGGCTAGGTGTTGGATTATCAGGGGCTAGGTGTTGGATTATCAGGGGCTAGGTGTTGGATTAGCAGGAGCTAGGTGTTGGATTAGCAGGAGCTAGGTGTTGGATTAGCAGAAGCTAGGTCTCGGATTATCAGGGGCTAGGTGTTGGATTATCAGGGGCTAGGTGTTGGATTATCAGGGGCTAGGTGTTGGATTAGCAGGAGCTAGGTGTTGGATTATCAGGGGCTAGGTGTTGGATTATCAGGGGCTAGGTGTTGGATTATCAGGAGCTAGGTGTTGGATTAGCAGGGGCTAGGTGTTGGATTAGCAGGAGCTAGGTGTTGGATTAGCAGGGGCTAGGTGTTGGATTATCAGGGGCTAGGTGTTGGATTAGCAGGAGCTAGGTGTTGGATTAGCAGGGGCTAGGTGTTGGATTATCAGGGGCTAGGTGTTGGATTATCAGGAGCTAGGTGTTGGATTAGCAGGGGCTAGGTGTTGGATTATCAGGAGCTAGGTGTTGGATTATCAGGGGCTAGGTGTTGGATTATCAGGGGCTAGGTGTTGGATTAGCAGGAGCTAGGTGTTGGATTATCAGGGGCTAGGTGTTGGATTATCAGGGGCTAGGTGTTGGATTATCAGGGGCTAGGTGTTGGATTAGCAGGAGCTAGGTGTTGGATTATCAGGAGCTAGGTGTTGGATTATCAGGGGCTAGGTGTTGGATTATCAGGGGCTAGGTGTTGGATTAGCAGGAGCTAGGTGTTGGATTATCAGGGGCTAGGTGTTGGATTAGCAGGAGCTACGTGTTGGATTATCAGGGGCTAGGTGTTGGATTATCAGGAGCTAGGTGTTGGATTATCAGGGGCTAGGTGTTGGATTATCAGGGGCTAGGTGTTGGATTAGCAGGAGCTAGGTGTTGGATTAGCAGGGGCTAGGTGTTGGATTAGCAGGGGCTAGGTGTTGGATTAGCAGGGGCTAGGTGTTGGATTATCAGGGGCTAGGTGTTGGATTATCAGGGGCTAGGTGTTGGATTAGCAGGAGCTAGGTGTTGGATTAGCAGGAGCTATGTGTTGGATTATCAGGGGCTAGGTGTTGGATTATCAGGGGCTAGGTGTTGGATTAGCAGGGGCTAGGTGTTGGATTAGTAGGGGCTAGGTGTTGGATTATCAGGGGCTAGGTGTTGGATTAGCAGGGGCTAGGTGTTGGATTAGCAGGAGCTAGGTTTTGGATTATCAGCGGCCAGGTGTTGGATTAGCAGGAGCCAGGTGTTGGATTATCAGGAGCCAGGTGTTGGATTATCAGGGGCTAGGTGTTGGATTAGCAGGAGCTAGGTTTTGGATTATCAGCGGCCAGGTGTTGGATTAGCAGGAGCCAGGTGTTGGATTATCAGGAGCCAGGTGTTGGATTATCAGGGGCTAGGTGTTGGATTATCAGGGGCTAGGTGTTGGATTAGCAGGAGCCAGGTGTTGGATTATCAGGAGCCAGGTGTTGGATTATCAGGGGCCAGGTGTTGGATTAGCAGGAGCTAGGTGTTGGATTAGCAGGAGCTAGGTGTTGGATTATCAGGGGCTAGGTGTTGGATTATCAGGGGCCAGGTGTTGGATTAGCAGGAGCTAGGTGTTGGATTATCAGGGGCTAGGTGTTGGATTATGAGGGGCCAGGTGTTGGATTAGCAGGAGCCAGGTGTTGATATACTGACCAGGCACTTGTCTCGGTGGCCAGGAGTGGTAGTGCTCACCCCCCGGGTACACTGACACAGGACCTTGAGGTAGAACAGGTGCAAGAGCCGAGTAACCACAGAGTCCAGTACTCAACCAAAAGAACAAACTGAAGGTTCAGTGCAATAAGGTGCAATATACAAAAATAATCTTCCACAAGGTGAACAGCCCAGATCACTTGAGCTGGGTGCTGAGGTATATAGGTATATAACCTTTGTAGGCTTGAACTTGACTAGTAGGTCAAATTAGGTTTGTAGTAGACTTGTAAAGAAGACGAGAAGTCTACCGAGGGGACCTTGCCTAAGAAGTAACAGAACTCAGGGTGGCAGGGTGACTTGGCTGAAGAATACTTGATAGAGGAATAACCCGTACTCGCAGTTTGGAGAATACCGCCTCTTGCCAGAAAGATCACAGAGGGCCAGATCTGGTAGTACAGGCCCTGGGCTTGCACAAATGGGTGTAGCTAGCCAATCAAGATTACCCAAGTGATGACCAAGCCATGTAAATATGTAGTACTTTGGCTGTAACTGCACTTTGCTCCACTGCAGATGAACCAATAGCTAAGGGAGCGTCCTGACTTTGTGGAATAAGGATAGTCACCCCAGACATGGGCAAGGTTTACCCTTAGTCAGTGGCGTAACTACCGCAGCGCCGCTGCAACCCGGCCCGCCACAAGGGGGGGGCCCGCGAAGCCCCCTCCCCCCCCCAGTCAATCCCTCTTATGACCGCAAGCATTGTTTTGCTTGTGGTCACAAGAGGCTGACTCCGTCTTCCCCCCGGCTGATGTGCGGCTGCCGGGGGTGTCCGGTCCTATCCCTGGCAGCACTCGCATCTGGACTCCCTGTGCCACCTGGGGCCCTGACTTCCGGTACAGAGAGCGTCTCACTTCCTGTGCCGGAAGTCCCAGCCCCAGCGTACAGGGAGTCCAGATGCGCACACTGCCGGGGATAGGACCGGACACCCCCGGCAGCCGCACATCAGCCGGGGGGAAGACAGAGGCTGCAGGAGGAGCGAGGATCGACGGGGGAGCGGGTTGTAAGGTGAGTTGTATGTGTTTTGTTTTTTTTAATCTGCACTGAGGGGAGAGGGGGGGGCATCTATAGAGAGGGGGCTATGAGGGGAGAGGGGACTATCTATAGAGAGGGGGGAGAGGGGGCTATCTTTGGGGGGTGCATCTATAGAGAGGGGGCTATGAGGGGAGAGGGGGCCATCTATAGAGAGGGGGGAGAGGGGGCTATCTTTGGGGGGGCATCTATAGAGAGGGGGCTATGAGGGGAGAGGGGGGGCATCTATAGAGAGGGGGCTATGAGGGGAGAGGGGGGGCATCTATAGAGAGGGGGCTATGAGGGGAGAGGGGACTATCTATAGAGAGGGGGGCATCTATTGAGAGGGGGCTATCTTTGGGGGGGGCATCTATGGGGGGAGAGGGGGTTATCTATGAGGGGAGGGGATTATCTATAGAGGGGGAGAGGGGGGCCATCTATAGAGAGGGAGGGAAAGGGGCTATCTATAGAGAGGGGGTTATCTATGGGGGGGAGAGGGGGTTATCTATGAGGGGAGAGGGGGTTATCTATGAGGGGAGAGGGGGCCATCTATAGAGAGGGGGGAGAGGGGGCCATCTATGAGGGAAGAGGGGGCCATCTATAGAGAGGGGGCCATCTATGAGGGAAGAGGGGGCTATCTATGAGAGGAGAGGGGGCCATCTATAGAGAGGGGGGCATCTATAAGGGGAAGGAGAGAGGGGGGCATCTATAGGGGGAGAGGGAGCCATCTATAAGGGGGGACAACATAGGTGGCCATCTATAAGGGGGAACAACAGGAGAGGGAGCCATCTATAAGGGGGGACAACATAGGTGGCCATCTATAAGGGGGACAACATGGGGGGGCTTCTATGAGGGGGACAACACAGGGGGGGCATCTATAAGAAGGCTACACAGAGGGGGGCATATACTATAAGGGGGTCACAGAATCAGCCTACCCACTAAATGAGGGTGTAAAGGGGCCAGTACAGATGTGCAGTGTGTATAGAGATTAGGATGGTGCTGGAGTGAGGAGCCTAATATATTTCTCTGGCAGATTCTGTGGATTCGTGGCTCTGAGAAGTTCTCATAACGGCCCAGGACAGACGGAGAAGATGAAAAGGGAAGAACTCCGATCAGAGAAGACGTCCCCTGTGAGTCACCTGATGTAACTGCACTGTGATGTATATGGTGTATGCAACCTGTGTAGAGCTGGATCTGCCTCTATTTGCCTGGATGAGGTGATAGTGATCTGTGTACAGTGGATCTTATGCAGTAGCAGCGGTGGTGGTATCAGTCAGTATGTGGTAGTGTTAGTCAGTATGTGGTGATGTTTGTTACTTGTGATCTGGTACTGTGTTTTATTGGATTTAGTATACAGGATTTGGTCAGTAACAATATGGTGGTGATGGTAGTGGTAGTAGTGGTGTGGCGGTAACATTTCCTTCCTATATACTGGTAATATTGGTCTTAGTGTCCAGGATTTGGTCAGTAATAGTATGGCAGTAATATGTATGGTGATAATATTTTCACTTCCTATATGCAGGTGTTATTGGTAATATCTGTCTTGGTGTATATATATATATATATATATATATATATATAAAATACCAATAGCATCACTTGGTTGTAAAAGGGGGGGCCAAGTTGACCTCTCGCACCAGGGCCCAGGAGACATTAGCTACGCCCCTGCCCTTAGTGGTCGTTACCCCACCCTTGGCTTTAGCACTGCATGCTGGAACTGGAACCCAACTAGTTAGAACTCCTCTCTATATCACCACTGAACTGGAAACACCCACCAGGAACCATCAGGGAGCTTTATAGGAGAGGACAGGACTAATCTCCCATTGGTGGGGAACTTTCTGAAAAGGACCCAGCTCAAGGGTTGGACAAACAGTGGCAAAACATAACAAGATATAAGGGCAGTGTTAACCCAATATGCTCCTCTCAGCTGTGTGAAATACAAAAGAATAAAGAGACACCTAGTGGTGAAATGGTAAAGTGCAGAACTTCAGCTGAGAACATAGAAACATATAGTACCTGATGACAGGTGTGCTAGGAACGGTAGTGGCACACCCGCCCTGGGACCCTACAAATATGTTGTGTTGGGATGAGGTTAGGTACTGATGTTTTGTCAGCTCACCTGCACAGAGTGCTGTACGTTTATATAAAAATATAACAGGTTTACTGTAGAAATTTGCAGGTTACAGCACATGTTTTCATAGAAAAGAATTTTAGGGTATCTTCAAACGTACCAGGTATCAGGTGTGGGGTCTTACCTGTGTTCTCCATCATTACAGTATGGTATCAGGTGTGGGGTCTTACCTGTGTCCTCCATCATTACAGTATGGTATCAGGTGTGGGGTCTTACCTGTGTCTGCCATCATTACAGTATGGTATCAGGTGTGGGGTCTTACCTGTGCCCCCCCATCATTACAGTATGGTATCAGGTGTGGGGTCTTACCTGTGTCCCCCCATCATTACAGTATGGTATCAGGTGTGGGGTCTTACCTGTGTCCCTCCCATCATTACAGTATGGTATCAGGTGTGGGGTCTTACCTGTGTCCCTCCATCATTACAGTATGGTATCAGGTGAGGGGTCTTACCTGTGTCCCCCCCCATCATTACAGTATGGTATCAGGTGTGGGGTCTTACCTGTGCCCCCCCATCATTACAGTATGGTATCAGGTGTGGGGTCTTACCTGTGTCCCCCATCATTACAGTATGGTATCAGGTGTGGGGTCTTACCTGTGTCCCCCATCATTACAGTATGGTATCAGGTGTGGGGTCTTACCTGTGTCCCCCCTATCATTACAGTAGGTATCAGGTGTGGGGTCTTACCTGTGTCCTCCATCATTACAGTATGGTATCAGGTGTGGGGTCTTACCTGTGTCCTCCATCATTACAGTATGGTATCAGGTGTGGGGTCTTACCTGTGTCCCCCCATCATTACAGTATGGTATCAGGTGTGGGGTCTTACCTGTGTCCCCCCCCCCCATCATTACAGTATGGTATCAGGAGTGGGGTCTTACCTGTGTCCCCCCATCATTACAGTATAATATCAGTTGTGGGGTCTTACCTGTGTCCCTCCCCCAGCATTACAGTATGGTATCAGGTGTGGGGTCTTACCTGTGTCCCACCCATCATTACAGTATGGTATCAGGTGTGGGGTCTTACCTGTGTCTCCCCATCATTACAGTATAATATCAGGTGTGGGGTCTTACCTGTGTCCCCCCCAGCATTACAGTATGGTATCAGGTGTGGGGTCTTACCTGTGTCCCCCCCCCCCATCATTACAGTATGGTATCAGGTGTGGGGTCTTACCTGTGTCGTCCCCCCCATCATTACAGTATGGTATCAGGTGTGGGGTCTTACCTGTGTCCCCCCCATCATTACAGTATGGTATCAGGTGTGGGGTCTTACCTGTGCCCCCTCCCATCATTACAGTATGGTATCAGGTGTGGGGTCTTACCTGTGTCCCCCCATCATTACAGTATGGTATCAGGTGTGGGGTCTTACCTGTGCCCCCTCCCATCATTACAGTATGGTATCAGGTGTGGGGTTTTACCTGTGCCCCCTCCCATCATTACAGTATGGTATCAGGTGTGGGGTCTTACCTATGCCCCCTCCCATCATTACAGTATGGTATCAGGTGTGGGGTCTTACCTGTGTCCCCGATCATTACAGTATGGTATCAGGTGTGGGGTCTTACCTGTGTCCCCCCATCTTTACAGTATGGTATCAGGTGTGGGGTCTTACCTGTGTCCCCCTCCATGATTACAGTATGGTATCAGGTGTGGGGTCTTACCTGTGTCCCCCCATCATTAGAGTATGGTATCAGGTGTGGGGTCTTACCTGTGTCTCTCCCATCATTACAGTACGGTATCAGGTGTGGGGTCTTACCTGTGTCCTCCCATCATTACAGTATGGTATCAGGTGTGGGGTCTTACCTGTGTCCCCCCAGCATTACAGTATGGGATCAGGTGTGGAGTCTTACCTCTGTCCCCCCCATCATTACAGTATGGTATCAGGTGTGGGGTCTTACCCCTATCATTACAGTATGGTATCAGGTGTGGGGTCTTACCTGTGTCCCCCCATCATTACAGTATGGTATCAGGTGTGGGGTCTTACCTGTGTCCCTCCATGATTACAGTATGGTATCAGGTGTGGGGTCGTACCTGTGTCACCCCAGCATTACAGTATGGTATAAGGTGTGGAGTCTTACCTCTGTCCCCCCCCATCATTACAGTATGGTATCAGGTGTGGGGTCTTACCTGTGTCCCCCATCATTATAGTATGGTATCAGGTGTGAGGTCTTACCTGTGTCCTCCCATCAGTACAGTATGGTATCAGGTGTGGGGTCTTACCTGTGTCCCCCATCATTACAGTGTGGTATCAGGTGTGGGGTCTTACCTGTGTCCCCCCCAATCATTAAAGTATGGTATCAGGTGTGGGGTCTTACCTGTGCCCCCCCCCCCCCTCCATCATTACAGTATGGTATCAGGTGTGGGGTCTTACCTGTGTGTCTAATCATTACAGTATGGTATCAGGTGTGGGGTCTTACCTGTGTCCCTCCATCATTACAATATGGTATCAGGTGTGGGGTCTTACCTGTGCCCCCCCCCCCTATCATTACAGTATGGTATCAGGTGTGGGGTCTTACCTGTGTCCCCCCATCATTACAGAATGGTATCAGGTGTGGGGGTCTTACCTGTGTCCCCCATCATTACAGTATGGTATCAGGTGTGGGGCCTTACCTGTGTCCCCCCAGCATTACAGTATGGTATCAGGAGTGGGGTCTTACCTGTGTCCCCCCATCATTACAGTATGGTATCAGGTGTGGGGTCTTACCTGCCCCCCCCCCCCATCATTACAGTATAGTATCACGTGTGGGGTCTTACCTATGTCCCCCCATCATTACAGTATGGTATCAGGTGTGGGGTCTTACCTGTGTCCCCCCATCATTACAGTATGGTATCAGGTGTGGGGTCCTACCTGTGTCCCCCCATCATTACAGTATGGTATCAGGTGTGGGGTCTTACCTGTGTCCCCCCCATCATTACAGTATGGTATCAGGTGTGGGGTCTTACCTGTGCCCCCTCCCATCATTACAGTATGCTATCAGGTGTGGGGTCTTACCTGTGTCCCCCCATCATTACAGTATGGTATCAGGTGTGGGGTCTTACCTGTGCCCCCTCCCATCATTACAGTATGGTATCAGGTGTGGGGTCTTACCTGTGCCCCCTCCCATCATTACAGTATGGTATCAGGTGTGGGGTCTTACCTGTGTCCCCCCCATCATTACAGTATGGTATCAGGTGTGGGGTCTTACCTGTGCCCCCTCCCATCATTACAGTATGGTATCAGGTGTGGGGTCTTACCTGTGTCCCCCCATCATTACAGTATGGTATCAGGTGTGGGGTCTTACCTGTGCCCCCTCCCATCATTACAGTATGGTATCAGGTGTGGGGTCTTACCTGTGCCCCCTCCCATCATTACAGTATGGTATCAGGTGTGGGGTCTTACCTGTGTCCCCCATCATTACAGTATGGTATCAGGTGTGGGGTCTTACCTGTGTCCCCCCATCTTTACAGTATGGTATCAGGTGTGGGGTCTTACCTGTGTCCCCCTCCATGATTACAGTATGGTACCAGGTGGGAGGTCTTACCTGTGTCCCCCCATCATTAGAGTATGGTATCAGGTGTGGGGTCTTACCTGTGTCTCTCCCATCATTACAGTACGGTATCAGGTGTGGGGTCTTACCTGTGTCCTCCCATCATTACAGTATGGTATCAGGTGTGGGGTCTTACCTGTGTCCCCCCAGCATTACAGTATGGGATCAGGTGTGGAGTCTTACCTCTGTCCCCCCCATCATTACAGTATGGTATCAGGTGTGGGGTCTTACCCCTATCATTACAGTATGGTATCAGGTGTGGGGTCTTACCTGTGTCCCCCCATCATTACAGTATGGTATCAGGTGTGGGGTCTTACCTGTGTCCCTCCATGATTACAGTATGGTATCAGGTGTGGGGTCGTACCTGTGTCCCCCCAGCATTACAGTATGGTATAAGGTGTGGAGTCTTACCTCTGTCCCCCCCTATCATTACAGTATGTATCAGGTGTGGGGTCTTACCTGTGTCCCCCATCATTATAGTATGGTATCAGGTGTGGGGTCTTACCTGTGTCCTCCCATCATTACAGTATGGTATCAGGTGTGGGGTCTTACCTGTGTCCCCCATCATTACAGTGTGGTATCAGGTGTGGGGTCTTACCTGTGTCCCCCCCAATCATTAAAGTATGGTATCAGGTGTGGGGTCTTACCTGTGCCCCCCCCCCCCTCCATCATTACAGTATGGTATCAGGTGTGGGGTCTTACCTGTGTGTCTAATCATTACAGTATGGTATCAGGTGTGGGGTCTTACCTGTGTCCCTCCATCATTACAATATGGTATCAGGTGTGGGGTCTTACCTGTGTCCCCCCCCCCCCTATCATTACAGTATGGTATCAGGTGTGGGGTCTTACCTGTGTCCCCCCATCATTACAGAATGGTATCAGGTGTGGGGGTCTTACCTGTGTCCCCCATCATTACAGTATGGTATCAGGTGTGGGGTCTTACCTGTGTCCCCCCAGCATTACAGTATGGTATCAGGAGTGGGGTCTTACCTGTGTCCCCCCATCATTACAGTATAGTATTAGGTGTGGGGTCTTACCTCTGTCCCCCCCATCATTACAGTATGGTATCAGGTGTGGGGTCTTACCTGTGTCCCCCCCATCATTACAGTATGGTATCAGGTGTGGGGTCTTACCTGTGCCCCCTCCCATCATTACAGTATGGTATCAGGTGTGGGGTCTTACCTGTGTCCCCCCCATCATTACAGTATGGTATCAGGTGTGGGGTCTTACCTGTGCCCCCTCCCATCATTACAGTATGGTATCAGGTGTGGGGTTTTACCTGTGCCCCCTCCCATCATTACAGTATGGTATCAGGTGTGGGGTCTTACCTGTGCCCCCTCCCATCATTACAGTATGGTATCAGGTGTGGGGTCTTACCTGTGTCCCCCCATCATTACAGTATGGTATCAGGTGTGGGGTCTTACCTGTGTCCCCCCCATCTTTACAGTATGGTATCAGGTGTGGGGTCTTACCTGTGTCCCCCTCCATGATTACAGTATGGTACCAGGTGGGAGGTCTTACCTGTGTCCCCCCCATCATTAGAGTATGGTATCAGGTGTGGGGTCTTACCTGTGTCCTCTCCCATCATTACAGTACGGTATCAGGTGTGGGGTCTTACCTGTGTCCTCCCATCATTACAGTATGGTATCAGGTGTGGGGTCTTACCTGTGTCCCCCCAGCATTACAGTATGGGATCAGGTGTGGAGTCTTACCTCTGTCCCCCCCATCATTACAGTATGGTATCAGGTGTGGGGTCTTACCCCTATCATTACAGTATGGTATCAGGTGTGGGGTCTTACCTGTGTCCCTCCATGATTACAGTATGGTATCAGGTGTGGGGTCGTACCTGTGTCCCCCCAGCATTACAGTATGGTATAAGGTGTGGAGTCTTACCTCTGTCCCCCCCATCATTACAGTATGGTATCAGGTGTGGGGTCTTACCTGTGTCCCCCATCATTATAGTATGGTATCAGGTGTGAGGTCTTACCTGTGTCCTCCCATCATTACAGTATGGTATCAGGTGTGGGGTCTTACCTGTGTCCCCCATCATTACAGTGTGGTATCAGGTGTGGGGTCTTACCTGTGTCCCCCCCAATCATTAAAGTATGGTATCAGGTGTGGGGTCTTACCTGTGCCCCCCCCCCTCCATCATTACAGTATGGTATCAGGTGTGGGGTCTTACCTGTGTGTCTAATCATTACAGTATGGTATCAGGTGTGGGGTCTTACCTGTGTCCCCCCCCCCTATCATTACAGTATGGTATCAGGTGTGGGGTCTTACCTGTGTCCCCCCATCATTACAGAATGGTATCAGGTGTGGGGGTCTTACCTGTGTCCCCCATCATTACAGTATGGTATCAGGTGTGGGGTCTTACCTGTGTCCCCCCAGCATTACAGTATGGTATCAGGAGTGGGGTCTTACCTGTGTCCCCCCATCATTACAGTATGGTATCAGGTGTGGGGTCTTACCTGCCCCCCCCCCCCCCATCATTACAGTATAGTATCAGGTGTGGGGTCTTACCTATGTCCCCCCATCATTACAGTATGGTATCAGGTGTGGGGTCTTACCTGTGTCCCCCCATCATTACAGTATGGTATCAGGTGTAGGGTTTTACCTGTCCCCCCCCCCATCATTACAGTATAGTATTAGGTGTGGGGTCTTACCTCTGTCCCCCCCATCATTACAGTATGGTATCAGGTGTGGGGTCTTACCTGTTTCCCCCCCATCATTACAGTATGGTATCAGGTGTGGGGTCTTACCTGTGTCGTCCCCCCCCATCATTACAGTATGGTATCAGGTGTGGGGTCTTACCTGTGTCCCTCCATCATTACAGTATGGTATCAGGTGTGGGGTCTTACCTGTGTCCCCCATCATTATAGTATGGTATCAGGTGTGGGGTCTTACCTCTGTCCCCCCCATCATTACAGTATGGTATCTTACCTGTCACCCCCCCCCCCCCCCCCCATCATTACAGTATGGTATCAGGTGTGGGGTCTTACCTGTGTCTCCCATCATTACAGTATGGTATCAGGTGTGGGGTCTTACCTGTGCCCCCTCCCATCATTACAGTATGGTATCAGGTGTGGGGTCTTACCTGTGCCCCCTCTCATCATTACAGTATGGTATCAGGTGTGGGGTCTTACCTGTGCCCCCTCCCATCATTACAGTATGGTATCAGGTGTGGGGTCTTACCTGTGCCCCCTCTCATCATTACAGTATGGTATCAGGTGTGGGGTCTTACCTGTGTCCCACCCCCCATCATTACAGTATGGTATCAGGTGTGGGTCTTACCTGTGTCCCCCCATCTTTACAGTATGGTATCAGGTGTGGGGTCTTACCTGTGTCCCCCCCCATGATTACAGTATGGTACCAGGTGGGAGGTCTTACCTGTGTCCCCCATCATTACAGTATGGTATCAGGTGTGGGGTCTTACCTGTGTCCCCCAATCATTACAGTATGGTACCAGGTGTGGGGTCTTACCTGTGTCCCCCCAGCATTACAGTATGGGATCAGGTGTGGAGTCTTACCTGAGCCCCCGCCCCCCATTATTACAGTATGGTATCAGGTGTGGGGTCTTACCTGTGTCCCCCTAATCATTACAGTATGGTATCAGGTGTGGGGTCTTACCTGTGTCCCCCCATCATTACAGTATGGTATCAGGTGTGGGGTCTTACCTGTGTCCCCCCCCCCATCATTACAGTATGGTATCAGGTGTGGGGTCTTACCTGTGTCCCCCCCATCATTACAGTATGGTATCAGGTGTGGGGTCTTACCTGTGTCCCCCCCCCCATCATTACAGTATGGTATCAGGTGTGGGGTCTTACCTGTGTCCCCCCCCCCATCATTACAGTATGGTATCAGGTGTGGGGTCTTACCTGTGTCCCCCCCCCCATCATTACAGTATGGTATCAGGTGTGGGGTCTTACCTGTGTCCCCCCCCCCCCCATCATTACAGTATGGTATCAGGTGTGGGGTCTTACCTGTGCCCCCCCCCCCATTATTAAAGAATGATATCAGGTGTGGGGTCTTACCTGTGTGTCTAATCATTACAGTATGGTATCAGGTGTGGAGTCTTACCTGTGTCCCCCCATCATTACAGTATGGTGTCAGGTGTGGGGTCTTACCTGTGTCCCTCCCATCATTACAGTATGGTATCAAGTGTGGGGTCCTACCTGTGCCCCCCATCATTACAGTATGGTATCAGGTGTAGGGTCTTACCTGTGCCCCCCATCATTACAGTATGGTATCAGGTGTAGGGTCTTACCTGTAACCCCCTAATCATTACAGTATGGTATCAGGTGTTCGGTCTTACCTTTGCCCCCCCCCCCCCATCATTACAGTTTGGTATCAGGTGTGGGGTCTTACCTGTGCCCCCCCATCATTACAGTATGGTATCAGGTGTGGGGTCTTACCTGTGTCCCCCATCATTACAGTATGGTATCAGGTGTGGGGTCTAACCTGTGTCCCCCCCCATCATTACAGTATGGTACCAGGTGTGGGGTCTTACCTGTGGCCCCCTCCCCATCATTACAGTATGGTATCTGGTGTGGGGTCTTACCTGTGCCCCCCCCCCCATCATTACAGTATGGTATCAGGTGGGGGGTCTCACCTGTGTCCCCCCATCATTACAGCATGGTATCAGGTGTGGGGTCTTACCTGTGTCCCCCCCATCATTACAGTGTGGTATCAGGTGTGGGGTCTTACCTGTGCCCCTCCCCATCATTACAGTATGGTATTAGGTGGGGGGGTCTTACCTGTGTCCCCCCCATCATTACAGTATGGTATCAGGTGTGGGGTCTTACCTGTGTCCCCCCATCTTTACAGTATGGTATCAGGTGTGGGGTCTTACCTGTGTCCCCCTCCATGATTACAGTATGGTACCAGGTGGGAGGTCTTACCTGTGTCCCCCCATCATTAGAGTATGGTATCAGGTGTGGGGTCTTACCTGTGTCTCTCCCATCATTACAGTACGGTATCAGGTGTGGGGTCTTACCTGTGTCCTCCCATCATTACAGTATGGTATCAGGTGTGGGGGTCTTACCTGTGTCCCCCCAGCATTACAGTATGGGATCAGGTGTGGAGTCTTACCTCTGTCCCCCCCATCATTACAGTATGGTATCAGTGTGGGGTCTTACCCCTATCATTACAGTATGGTATCAGGTGTGGGGTCTTACCTGTGTCCCCCCATCATTACAGTATGGTATCAGGTGTGGGGTCTTACCTGTGTCCCTCCATGATTACAGTATGGTATCAGGTGTGGGGTCGTACCTGTGTCCCCCCAGCATTACAGTATGGTATAAGGTGTGGAGTCTTACCTCTGTCCCCCCCTATCATTACAGTATGGTATCAGGTGTGGGGTCTTACCTGTGTCCCCCATCATTATAGTATGGTATCAGGTGTGAGGTCTTACCTGTGTCCTCCCATCATTACAGTATGGTATCAGGTGTGGGGTCTTACCTGTGTCCCCCATCATTACAGTGTGGTATCAGGTGTGGGGTCTTACCTGTGTCCCCCCCAATCATTAAAGTATGGTATCAGGTGTGGGGTCTTACCTGTGCCCCCCCCCTCCATCATTACAGTATGGTATCAGGTGTGGGGTCTTACCTGTGTGTCTAATCATTACAGTATGGTATCAGGTGTGGGGTCTTACCTGTGTCCCTCCATCATTACAATATGGTATCAGGTGTGGGGTCTTACCTGTGTCCCCCCCCCCCCCTATCATTACAGTATGGTATCAGGTGTGGGGTCTTACCTGTGTCCCCCCATCATTACAGAATGGTATCAGGTGTGGGGGTCTTACCTGTGTCCCCCCATCATTACAGTATGGTATCAGGTGTGGGGTCTTACCTGTGTCCCCCCAGCATTACAGTATGGTATCAGGAGTGGGGTCTTACCTGTGTCCCCCCATCATTACAGTATAGTATTAGGTGTGGGGTCTTACCTCTGTCCCCCCCATCATTACAGTATGGTATCAGGTGTGGGGTCTTACCTGTGTCCCCCCCATCATTACAGTATGGTATCAGGTGTGGGGTCTTACCTGTGCCCCCTCCCATCATTACAGTATGGTATCAGGTGTGGGGTCTTACCTGTGTCCCCCCATCATTACAGTATGGTATCAGGTGTGGGGTCTTACCTGTGCCCCCTCCCATCATTACAGTATGGTATCAGGTGTGGGGTTTTACCTGTGCCCCCTCCCATCATTACAGTATGGTATCAGGTGTGGGGTCTTACCTGTGCCCCCTCCCATCATTACAGTATGGTATCAGGTGTGGGGTCTTACCTGTGTCCCCCATCATTACAGTATGGTATCAGGTGTGGTGTCTTACCTGTGTCCCCCCATCTTTACAGTATGGTATCAGGTGTGGGGTCTTACCTGTGTCCCCCTCCATGATTACAGTATGGTACCAGGTGGGAGGTCTTACCTGTGTCCCCCCATCATTAGAGTATGGTATCAGGTGTGGGGTCTTACCTGTGTCTCTCCCATCATTACAGTACGGTATCAGGTGTGGGGTCTTACCTGTGTCCTCCCATCATTACAGTATGGTATCAGGTGTGGGGTCTTACCTGTGTCCCCCCAGCATTACAGTATGGGATCAGGTGTGGAGTCTTACCTCTGTCCCCCCCCATCATTACAGTATGGTATCAGGTGTGGGGTCTTACCCCTATCATTACAGTATGGTATCAGGTGTGGGGTCTTACCTGTGTCCCTCCATGATTACAGTATGGTATCAGGTGTGGGGTCGTACCTGTGTCCCCCCAGCATTACAGTATGGTATAAGGTGTGGAGTCTTACCTCTGTCCCCCCCATCATTACAGTATGGTATCAGGTGTGGGGTCTTACCTGTGTCCCCCATCATTATAGTATGGTATCAGGTGTGAGGTCTTACCTGTGTCCTCCCATCATTACAGTATGGTATCAGGTGTGGGGTCTTACCTGTGTCCCCCATCATTACAGTGTGGTATCAGGTGTGGGGTCTTACCTGTGTCCCCCCCAATCATTAAAGTATGGTATCAGGTGTGGGGTCTTACCTGTGCCCCCCCCCCTCCATCATTTCAGTATGGTATCAGGTGTGGGGTCTTACCTGTGTGTCTAATCATTACAGTATGGTATCAGGTGTGGGGTCTTACCTGTGTCCCCCCCCCCCTATCATACAGTATGGTATCAGGTGTGGGGTCTTACCTGTGTCCCCCCATCATTACAGAATGGTATCAGGTGTGGGGGTCTTACCTGTGTCCCCCATCATTACAGTATGGTATCAGGTGTGGGGTCTTACCTGTGTCCCCCCAGCATTACAGTATGGTATCAGGAGTGGGGTCTTACCTGTGTCCCCCCATCATTACAGTGTAGTATCAGGTGTGGGGTCTTACCTATGTCCCCCCATCATTACAGTATGGTATCAGGTGTGGGGTCTTACCTGTGTCCCCCCATCATTACAGTATGGTATCAGGTGTAGGGTTTTACCTGTCCCCCCCCCCATCATTACAGTATAGTATTAGGTGTGGGGTCTTACCTCTGTCCCCCCCATCATTACAGTATGGTATCAGGTGTGGGGTCTTACCTGTGTCGTCCCCCCCCATCATTACAGTATGGTATCAGGTGTGGGGTCTTACCTGTGTCCCTCCATCATTACAGTATGGTATCAGGTGTGGGGTCTTACCTGTGTCCCCCATCATTATAGTATGGTATCAGGTGTGGGGTCTTACCTCTGTCCCCCCCATCATTACAGTATGGTATCTGGTGTGGGGTCTTACCTGTCACCCCCCCCCCCCCCCCCATCATTACAGTATGGTATCAGGTGTGGGGTCTTACCTGTGTCTCCCATCATTACAGTATGGTATCAGGTGTGGGGTCTTACCTGTGCCCCCTCCCATCATTACAGTATGGTATCAGGTGTGGGGTCTTACCTGTGCCCCCTCTCATCATTACAGTATGGTATCAGGTGTGGGGTCTTACCTGTGCCCCCTCCCATCATTACAGTATGGTATCAGGTGTGGGGTCTTACCTGTGCCCCCTCTCATCATTACAGTATGGTATCAGGTGTGGGGTCTTACCTGTGTCCCACCCCCCATCATTACAGTATGGTATCAGGTGTGGGGTCTTACCTGTGTCCCCCCATCTTTACAGTATGGTATCAGGTGTGGGGTCTTACCTGTGTCCCCCCCCATGATTACAGTATGGTACCAGGTGGGAGGTCTTACCTGTGTCCCCCATCATTACAGTATGGTATCAGGTGTGGGGTCTTACCTGTGTCCCCCAATCATTACAGTATGGTACCAGGTGTGGGGTCTTACCTGTGTCCCCCCAGCATTACAGTATGGGATCAGGTGTGGAGTCTTACCTGAGCCCCCCCCCCCCATTATTACAGTATGGTATCAGGTGTGGGGTCTTACCTGTGTCCCCCTAATCATTACAGTATGGTATCAGGTGTGGGGTCTTACCTGTGTCCCCCCATCATTACAGTATGGTATCAGGTGTGGGGTCTTACCTGTGTCCCCCCCCCCATCATTACAGTATGGTATCAGGTGTGGGGTCTTACCTGTGTCCCCCCCCCCATCATTACAGTATGGTATCAGGTGTGGGGTCTTACCTGTGCCCCCCCCCCCATTATTAAAGAATGATATCAGGTGTGGGGTCTTACCTGTGTGTCTAATCATTACAGTATGGTATCAGGTGTGGAGTCTTACCTGTGTCCCCCCATCATTACAGTATGGTGTCAGGTGTGGGGTCTTACCTGTGTCCCTCCCATCATTACAGTATGGTATCAGGTGTGGGGTCTTACCTGTGTCCCCCCCCCCCATCATTACAGTATGGTATCAGGTGTGGGGTCTTACCTGTGTCCCCCCCCCCATCATTACAGTATGGTATCAGGTGTGGGGTCTTACCTGTGCCCCCCCCCCCCCATTATTAAAGAATGATATCAGGTGTGGGGTCTTACCTGTGTGTCTAATCATTACAGTATGGTATCAGGTGTGGAGTCTTACCTGTGTCCCCCCATCATTACAGTATGGTGTCAGGTGTGGGGTCTTACCTGTGTCCCTCCCATCATTACAGTATGGTATCAAGTGTGGGTTCCTACCTGTGCCCCCCATCATTACAGTATGGTATCAGGTGTAGGGTCTTACCTGTGCCCCCCATCATTACAGTATGGTATCAGGTGTAGGGTCTTACCTGTAACCCCCTAATCATTACAGTATGGTATCAGGTGTTCGGTCTTACCTTTGCCCCCCCCCCCCCATCATTACAGTTTGGTATCAGGTGTGGGGTCTTACCTGTGCCCCCCCCATCATTACAGTATGGTATCAGGTGTGGGGTCTTACCTGTGTCCCCCATCATTACAGTATGGTATCAGGTGTGGGGTCTAACCTGTGTCCCCCCCCATCATTACAGTATGGTACCAGGTGTGGGGTCTTACCTGTGGCCCCCTCCCCATCATTACAGTATGGTATCTGGTGTGGGGTCTTACCTGTGCCCCCCCCCCATCATTACAGTATGGTATCAGGTGGGGGGTCTCACCTGTGTCCCCCCATCATTACAGCATGGTATCAGGTGTGGGGTCTTACCTGTGTCCCCCCCATCATTACAGTGTGGTATCAGGTGTGGGGTCTTACCTGTGCCCCTCCCCATCATTACAGTATGGTATTAGGTGGGGGGGTCTTACCTGTGTCCCCCCCCATCATTACAGTATGGTATCAGGTGTGGGGTCTTACCTGTGTCCCCCCATCATTACATTATGGTATCAGGTGTGGGGTCTTACCTGTGTCCCCCCATCATTACAGTATGGTATCAGGTGTGGGGTCTTACCTGTCCTCCCCCCCCATCATAACAGTATGGTATCAGGTGTGGGGTCTTACCTGTGTCCCCCCCCCCCCATCATTACAGTATAGTATCAGGTGTGGGGTCTTACCTGTGTCCCCCATCATTACAGTATGGTATCAGGTGTGGGGTCTTACCTGTGTCCACCCATTATTACAGTATGGTATCAGGTGTGGGGTCTTACCTGTGTGTCCCCTCCATCATTACTGTATGGTATCAGGTGTGGGGTCTTACCTGTCCTCCCCCCCCCCATTATTACAGTATGGTATCAGGTGTGGGGTCTTACCTGTCCTCCCCCCCCCCCCATTATTACAGTATGGTATCAGGTGTGGGGTCTTACCTGTGTCCCCCCATCATAACAGTATGGTATCAGGTGTGGGGTCTTACCTGTGTCCCCCATCATTACAGTATGGTATCAGGTGTGGAGTCTTACCTGTGCCCCCCCCCCCCCCCATCATTACAGTATGGTATCAGGTGTGGGGTCTTACCTGTGTCCCCCCATCATTACAGTATGGTATCAGGTGTGGGGTCTTACCTGTGTCCCCCCATCATTACAGTATGGTATCAGGTGTGGGGTCTTACCTGTCCTCCCCCCCATCATTACAGTATGGTATCAGGTGTGGGGTCTTACCTGTGTCCCCCATCATTACAGTATGGTATCAGGTGTGGGGTCTTACCTGTGTCCCCCATCATTACAGTATGGTATCAGGTGTGGGGTCTTACCTGTGTCCACCCATTATTACAGTATGGTATCAGGTGTGGAGTCTTACCTGTGCCCCCCCCCATCATTACAGTATGGTATCAGGTGTGGGGTCTTACCTGTCCTCCCCCCCCCCCCCCCATTATTACAGTATGGTATCAGGTATGGGGTCTTACCTGTGTGTCTAATCATTACAGAATGGTGTCAGGTGTGGGGTCTTACCTGTGTCCCCCCATCATTACAGTATGGTATCAGGTGTGGAGTCTTACCTGTGCCCCCCCCCCATCATTACAGTATGGTATCAGGTGTGGGGTCTTACCTGTGTCCCCCCATCATTACAGTATGGTATCAGGTGTGGGGTCTTACCTGTGTCCCCCCATCATTACAGTATGGTATCAGGTGTGGGGTCTTACCTGTGTCCCCCCATCATTACAGTATGGTATCAGGTGTGGGGTCTTACCTGTGTCCCCCCATCATTACAGTATGGTATCAGGTGTGGGGTCTTACCTCTGTCCCCCCCATCATTACAGTATGGTATCAGGTGTGGGGTCTTACCTGTGTCTCTCCCATCATTACAGTATGGTATCAGGTGTGGGGTCTTACCTGTGTCCCCCCATCATTACATTATGGTATCAGGTGTGGAGTCTTACCTGTGCCCCCTACCCCCATCATTACAGTATGGTATCAGGTGTGGGGTCTTACCTGTGCCCCCCCCCATCATTACAGTATGGTATCAGGTGTGGGGTCTTACCTGTGTCCCCCCATCATTACAGTATGGTATCAGGTGTGGGGTCTTACCTGTGTCCCCCCAGCATTACAGTATGGTATTAGGTGTGGGGTCTTACCTGTGTCCCCCCATTATTACAGTATGGTATCAGGTGTGGGGTCTTACCTGTGTGTCCCCTCCATCATTACTGTATGGTATCAGGTGTGGAGTCTTACCTGTGTCCCCCCCCCCATCATTACAGTATGGTATCAGGTGTGGGGTCTTACCTGTGTCCCCCCATCATTACAGTATGGTATCAGGTGTGGGGTCTTACCAGTGTCCCCCCATCATTACAGTATGGTATCAGGTGTGGGGTCTTACCTGTGTCCCCCCATCATTACAGTATGGTATCAGGTGTGGGGTCTTACCTGTGTCCCCCCATCATTACAGTATGGTATCAGGTGTGGAGTCTTACCACTGTCCTCCCCATCATTACAGAATGGTATCAGGTGTGGGGTCTTACCTGTGCCCCCCCCCATCATTACAGTATGGTATCAGGTGTGGGGTCTTACCTGTGCCCCCCCATCATTATAGTATGGTATCAGGTGTGGGGTCTTACCTGTGTCCCCCCATCATTACAGTATGGTATCAGGTGTGGGGTCTTACCTGTCCTCCCCCCCCCATTATTACAGTATGGTATCAGGTGTGGGGTCTTACCTGTGTGTCTAATCATTACAGTATGGTATCAGGTGTGGGGTCTTACCTGTGTCCCCCCATCATTACAGTATGGTATCAGGTGTGGAGTCTTACCTGTGCCCCCCCCCCCCCATCATTACAGTATGGTATCAGGTGTGGGGTCTTACCTGTGTCCCCCCATCATTACAGTATGGTATCAGGTGTGGAGTCTTACCTGTGCCCCCCCCCCCATCATTACAGTATGGTATCAGGTGTGTGGTCTTACCTCTGTCCCCCCATCATTACAGTATGGTATTAGGTGTGGGGTCTCACCTGTGTCCCCCATCATTACAGTATGGTATCAGGTGTGGGGTCTTACCTGTGCCCCCCCCCCCCCCATCATTACAGTATGGTATCAGGTGTGTGGTCTTACCTCTGTCCTTCCATCATTACAGTATGGTATTAGGTGTGGGGTCTCACCTGTGTCCCCCATCATTACAGTATGGTATCAGGTGTGGGGTCTTACCTGTGTCCCCCCCATCATTACAGTATGGTATCAGGTGTGGGGTCTTACCTGTCCTCCCCCCCATCATTACAGTATGGTATCAGGTGTGGGGTCTTACCTGCTGTAGCACAGAGGGCGATCACCAGGAGGAGGCTTGTGTACGCTGCCATTGTGAGCTGTCATCTGTGGGATCGGGGAGGCTCGGCCTCTGTATAGGCATTCAGGTATATAAATAGACATTTCCAGAAAAACCACTATTTCCCTGCAGTACCTCACTTATAGAATATATATATATCACTACATTCCTGATGAGGAAGGACTGCAGGGAAATGGTGGTTATTCTGGAAATGTCTCTTTATATACCTGACTTATAACATACAGGTGTTTCCCCTCTGCCTAATATCTGTACACACAACACGTGAACCCCCCCAACCCCCTGTTCTCCGATCATGTGACTGCCCCCAGTGACACCAGGTCACTGTATACAGATTACCCCTCCCCCAGATGGAAGGAAGCCGTCCTCTGGCGCCATCTATAGGGGAGGTGATTATTCCTAGGGAGCAGGGGGAGCACGATTTGCCATCTCCAGTGCTAACCCCCTCCCCCGGGTGCTGCTATCAATGGAGACCGATCAGCCGCAGCAATGTGATCACAAGGAGCCCAGCAAGGAAGCCGGGGACATCTTATAAAGCAATTATAGTGTCCCTGCACAGATGTGCCACTAAGTTTCTAATGCACCTGGGTAAAGTGACTCGCTCAGGTTCCACGGTGGGATGATGGTGAAAGTGTATTAATTGTTTTTCCCACTAGGTGTCACTGTTTGTATTCTCTATGTATTGAGCACACCTGAAGGAAAACACTGGGTTAACTGTTGTGTGTCACATGGTGTTTTTGTGTCCAGTTACAGGTGCAGGCTTGTTCCCCTCCTTTGCCTGTCCTATCCTCTTTCCCTTCTCTTTTTCATATACAGACCCACCAATCACAGGCTAGCTATAAAAAAAAAATAGAACAACTTTACTGTAGAGCTTTGCAGTTTAAAGGGAACCTGTCACCGCGGACATGGGCACAGAGCCCGCCCAACCCCCCGGTGCAGCCAGGGCCGCTTTAACCAGAGGGCACATGGTGCACGTGCAGCGGGCCCACTGGTTAAAGGGGCCCCCCGAGCAGGCCGGCCTTTGCTATGTGCGACCAGTGCGGTCGCACAGGGCTGCGGCCACCAGCCTGTCAGGGGGGAGCGCCATGGATGGGTAATCTACTTACCCCTCCATGGCGCCCCCTGCAGGGCCCCCCCCGTCCGCCGCTGCCCCCGCCCGCCCGCTGCTGCTGCGGCGCTTCAGCGGCAGCGATACTGACAGAGAGAGAGCCATTGGCTCCTTCCCTGTCAGTCACTCTTGTGGCCGCACTTCCTGTGGTCACAAGAGGCCGCACTCTCCCTCTAGCGCCCGATGTCACTGGAGCGTCGGCGCGAGGGTAAGGGGAGTGCAGCCTCTTGTGACCGCAGGAAGTGCGGCCACAGGAGGGAAGAGAAGAGGAACGCGTAGACCTAGGTGAGTAACAGTGTTTGTTTTTTTCAATGTTATATGGGAGGGGGAGCGCATATACTATTGGGGAGCACAGGGGGCTATATACTATTGGGGAGCACAGGGGGCTATATACTATTGGAGAGCACAGGGGTCTATATACTATGGGGGAGCACAGGGGGCTTTATACTATTGGGGAGAGCACAGGGGGCTATATACTATTGGGGGGAGAGCACAGGGGGGCTATATTCTATTGGGGGGAGAGCACAGGGGGGCTATATACTATTGGGGGGAGAGAACAGGGGGGCTTTATACTATTAGGGGGAGAGCACAGGGGGCTATATACTATTGGGGGGAGAGCACAGGGGGGCTATATACTATTGGGGGAGAGCACAGGGGGGGCTATATACTATTGTGGGAGAGCATAGGGGGGCTATATACTATTGTGGGAGAGCACAGGGGAGCTATATACTATGGGGGAGCACAGGGGGCTATATACTATGGGAGAGCACAGGGGAGCTATATACTATGGGGGAGCACAGGGGAGCTATATACTATGGGGGAGCACAGGGGTCTATATACTATGGGGGAGCACAGGGAGCTATATACTATGGGGGAGCACAGGGGGCTATATACTATGGGGGAGCACAGGGGGCTATATACTATGGGGGAGCACAAGGGGGCTATATACTATTGTGGGAGAGTGCACAGGGGGGCTATATACTAATGGGGGAGCGCACAGGAGGGCTGTATATAACTGGAGGAGCACATGAGGGTCTATATACTTCAGGGACACCTTAAAACTATACAGTAACTACTGTATAGGGGTACAAGGGACCTAACTACTGTATGTGTTGGAGCCTAAAATATTTCTCTGGCAGATTCTGGAGAGAAGATTCACAGCCAGGAGAAGACTTCAAGGTGGCCCAGGCTGGATGGAGAGAAAAAGAAAAGGTGACAGACTCTGATCGGAGAAGATGCCCCCGGTGAGTCACTGGATGTAACTGCACTCTGTTATAGGGTTGTAGTGTTAGGGGTCATGATGTGGCGGTATTATGTAATGGTATCATTGGTGATATCTTTCTGTTTTGTGTAGTGCAGTTTTTATGTAATATGTAATCACTGTATGGTGGTAGGAGTGTTATAAGGTAACTACTGTATGTATTGGGGCTCTTGATACAGTGTGGGGGCAAATTCAGTACATTATACAATGTGCCGAAAGGAAAGGGGGGGGGGCACTCTTGAGGGCTGTGCACTGGGCCCACTAATGTTTTAAAACGGCCCTGGGTGCAGCCCCCAGATACTTACCCTTTCCGGCGAGTCTCGCTACTGAGTCCGATGCCCATAGAGAATGACGGCTCATTATCTCATTCATTCTCTATGGGCATCGGACTCATCTCAGGTAATTTGCATACAGCACACGCACGGCTTCAGGCGCTGATATCTTCGTCCCAGGACCGGCTCCAGGAGCAGGACTCGCCGGAGAGGGTAAGTATCCAGGGGTTACACCGGGGGGTCGGGCGGGCTCTGTGCCCGCGTCTCCGGTGACAGGTTCCTTTTAACTGTACACATTTTACAGACAATAAAAATCTTTGCCCTACTGAGATCAACCATTGGCTTCCTTCAGCTGTACAATACTAGTAATATATAGAAACATAAGAAATACTGACACCTAGTGGGGAATCTTGGAATACCTCATCCACCACTTTTTGACAGGTGCAGAAAAAAGAAAAACACCAGTGATAGGACACCACGCATGCAGTGCTAGACGCCTCAGGAGCATAGGATGTCCTCTGAGGATCACTTTGTCCATGCCAGGGATACTCTCAGCAAAACACAGGCAGTATACCTGAGTATGGTACTGACCCCAGCAGGACAAAGCTGCCGATTACACCTATGTATCCTGCTGTAACGCACGACTGTTCTGAACGGTTTCGGAAAGTCTGCTTTACCCAGCACGGCGACCTGGGACATAGTACTACCCTTACAGGACGGGTATCCCGACACTGTAGGGCAGAAGGCGGTCAGGTCAAGCCAGAGACCTACATGTGAGTAAAAGTATCATCTTCTTCTTATCCTTCTTTCAACTACGCTATCCCAGCGAGTATACACCTACCTTGGACAGGGCCCTCACAACGCTCCTCTACTCTCACTTCTGCTGTTGCTCCTCCTTCTACCTCTTGCCTGCACCTGCAGTTACTGATGTGTTGTTACTGCATTGCACTAAAGGACATACTTAGACGGATGTTATTCTGGTTATTCTGTCATTTTGCACCCACACACCAGGTTACATTCGGGTCACACAAAGCTGCGGCAGCGGTACCTGCTCGACCAGGGGTGGGTACCAACGCCCTCCAGGCTACCATGACCCAACACCCACCTAGCAGCCATAACACCACCAAAAGCTACCCCGGCCAATACGCACCCCAACCCCGCCACAGTCACTGCACAAGGACCTGTAGAAACTGTAGAAAAAAAAAATGAAACAAAAAATTAAACTGTAAGAAAACATAAAAAAGACACAAAAATATCTTAAATAATCGTTTTAATTCAATAAAGTTCACAAATATGATCCTCCATTCTATAACCCCCCCCTCCCCCCGCCCAATATGACAAACTCCTCACAGCACCGCTATAGAGTGGATCACTGCCGTCTGTATGGGGAGGTTCCTGGATAATGTGGAGATTACTGGGAGAAGCTTCTCAGCAGGACCGCGGAGACTCCCAGAGCGGCGGCCAGGATGCTGTTGGTGGATCTGATGCTGGAGGCGCCGCTGGTGTTACACAGGTCAGTGCTGCAGCAGGTCACACTTGATGAACCCACAACAGCGTTAAATCCTGTGGCTACACAAGCTGTGGAGCAAGTCTTGGTGATGCTGGTAATCGAGAGACTCCCTACAGGGGAAGGAGAGAAGACAGAAAAAAGGAAGTCACACTATGGAGTCTCTACTGTCAGAGCGGTCACACTATGGGGTATATACTGTCAGAGCGGTCACACTATGGGGTATATACTGTAAGAGCGGTCACATTATGGAGTCTATACTGTAAGAGCGGTCACACTATGGAGTATATACTGTAAGAGCGGTCACATTATGGAGTCTATACTGTAAGAGCGGTCACACTATGGAGTATATACTGTAAGAGCGGTCACACTATGGAGTATATACTGTAAGAGCGGTCACACTATGGGGTATATACTGTAAGAGCGGTCACACTATGGGGTATATACTGTAAGAGCGGTCACACTATGGTGTATATACTGTAAGAGCGGTCACACTATGGTGTATATACTGTAAGAGCGGTCACACTATGGGGTATATACTGTAAGAGCGGTCACACTATGGGGTATATACTGTAAGAGCGGTCACACTATGGTGTATATACTGTAAGAGCGGTCACACTATGGAGTCTGTACTGTAAGAGCGATCACACTGGTGTATATACTGTAAGAGCGGTCACACTATGGGGTATATACTGTAAGAGCGGTCACACTATGGGGTATATATTGTAGGAGCAGTCACACTATGGAGTATATACTGTAAGAGCGGTCACACTATGGGGTATATACTGTAAGAGCGGTCACACTATGGAGTCTATACTGTAAGAGCGGTCACACTATGGTGTATATACTGTAAGAGCGGTCACACTATGGTGTATATACTGTAAGAGCGGTCACACTATGGGGTATATACTGTAAGAGCGGTCACACTATGGGGTATATACTGTAAGAGCGGTCACACTATGGGGTATATACTGTAAGAGCGGTCACACTATGGTGTATATACTGTAAGAGCGGTCACACTATGGTGTATATACTGTAAGAGCGGTCACACTATGGGGTATATACTGTAAGAGCGGTCACACTATGGTGTATATACTGTAAGAGCGGTCACACTATGGTGTATATACTGTAAGAGCGGTCACACTGTGGTGTATATACTGTAAGAGCGGTCACACTATGGGGTATATACTGTAAGAGCGGTCACACTATGGTGTATATACTGTAAGAGCGGTCACACTATGGTGTATATACTGTAAGAGCGGTCACACTACGGTGTATATACTGTAAGAGCGGTCACACTATAGTGTATATACAGTAAGAGCGGTCACACTATGGAGTCTGTACTGTAAGAGCGGTCACACTATGGTGTATATATACTGTAAGAGCGGTCACACTATGGTGTATATACTGTAAGAGCGGTCACACTATAGTGTATATACTGCAAGAGCGGTCACACTATGGTGTATATACTGTAAGAGCGGTCACACTATGGTGTGTATACTGTAAGAGCGGTCACACTATGGTGTATATACTGTAAGAGCGGTCACACTATGGGGTATATACTGTAAGAGCGGTCACACTATAGGGTATATACTGTAAGAGCGGTCACACTATGGTGTATATACTGTAAGAGCGGTCACACTATGGTGTATATACTGTAAGAGCGGTCACACTATGGGGTATATACTGTAAGAGCGGTCACACTATAGGGTATATACTGTAAGAGCGGTCACACTATGGAGTATATACTGTAAGAGCGGTCACACTATAGGGTATATACTGTAAGAGCGGTCACACTATGGAGTATATACTGTAAGAGCGGTCACACTATGGTGTATATACTGTAGGAGCGGTCACACTATGGTGTATATACTGTAGGAGCGGTCACACTATGGGGTATATACTGTAAGAGCGGTCACACTATGGTGTATATACTGTAAGAGCGGTCACACTATGGGGTATATACTGTAAGAGCGGTCACACTATGGAGTCTATACTGTAAGAGCGGTCACACTATGGGGTATATACTGTAAGAGCGGTCACACTATGGTGTATATACTGTAAGAGCGGTCACACTATGGGGTATATACTGTAAGAGCGGTCACACTATGGGGTATATACTGTAAGAGCGGTCACACTATGGGGTATATACTGTAAGAGCGGTCACACTATGGTGTATATACTGTAAGAGCGGTCACACTATGGTGTATATACTGTAAGAGCGGTCACACTATGGTGTATATACTGTAAGAGCGGTCACACTATGGTGTATATACTGTAAGAGCGGTCACACTATGGTGTGTATACTGTAAGAGCGGTCACACTATGGTGTATATATACTGTAAGAGCGGTCACACTATGGGGTATATACTGTAAGAGCGGTCACACTATGGGGTATATACTGTAAGAGCGGTCACACTATGGTGTATATACTGTAAGAGCGGTCACACTATGGAGTCTATACTGTAAGAGCGGTCACACTATGGAGTCTATACTGTAAGAGCGGTCACACTATGGAGTCTATACTGTAAGAGCGGTCACACTATGGAGTATATACTGTAAGAGCGGTCACACTATGGGGTATATACTGTAAGAGCGGTCACACTATGGTGTATATACTGTAAGAGCGGTCACACTATGGTGTATATACTGTAAGAGCGGTCACACTATGGGGTATATACTGTAAGAGCGGTCACACTATGGGGTATATACTGTAAGAGCGGTCACACTATGGTGTATATACTGTAAGAGCGGTCACACTATGGAGTCTGTACTGTAAGAGCGGTCACACTACGGGGTATATACTGTAAGAGCGGTCACACTACGGTGTATATACTGTAAGAGCGGTCACACTATGGTGTATATACTGTAAGAGCGGTCACACTATGGGGTATATACTGTAAGAGCGGTCACACTATGGAGTCTATACTGTAAGAGCGGTCACACTATGGGGTATATACTGTAAGAGCGGTCACACTATGGTGTATACACTGTAAGAGCGGTCACACTATGGAGTCTATACTGTAAGAGCGGTCACACTATGTAGTCTATACTGTAGGAGCGGTCACACTATGGTGTATATACTGTAAGAGCGGTCACACTATGGTGTATATACTGTAAGAGCGGTCACACTATGGAGTCTATACTGTAAGAGCGGTCACACTATGGGGTATATACTGTAAGAGCGGTCACACTATGGGGTATATACTGTAAGAGCGGTCACACTATGGGGTATATACTGTAAGAGCGGTCACACTATGGAGTCTGTACTGTAAGAGCGGTCACACTATGGTGTATATACTGTAAGAGCGGTCACACTATGGTGTATATACTGTAAGAGCGGTCACACTATGGTGTATATACTGTAAGAGCGGTCACACTATGGGGTATATACTGTAAGAGCGGTCACACTATGGTGTATATACTGTAAGAGCGGTCACACTATGGTGTATATACTGTAAGAGCGGTCACACTATGGTGTATATACTGTAAGAGCGGTCACACTATGGAGTCTATACTGTAAGAGCGGTCACACTATGGGGTATATACTGTAAGAGCGGTCACACTATGGGGTATATACTGTAAGAGCGGTCACACTATGGAGTCTGTACTGTAAGAGCGGTCACACTATGGTGTATATACTGTAAGAGCGGTCACACTATGGTGTATATACTGTAAGAGCGGTCACACTATGGTGTATATACTGTAAGAGCGGTCACACTATGGGGTATATACTGTAAGAGCGGTCACACTATGGTGTATATACTGTAAGAGCGGTCACACTATGGTGTATATACTGTAAGAGCGGTCACACTATGGTGTATATACCGTAAGAGCGGTCACACTATGGGGTATATACCGTAAGAGCGGTCACACTATGGGGTATATACCGTAAGAGCGGTCACACTATGGAGTATATACTGTAAGAGCGGTCACACTATGGAGTCTATACTGTAAGAGCGGTCACACTATGGGGTATATACTGTAAGAGCGGTCACACTATGGGGTATATACTGTAAGAGCGGTCACACTATGGAGTATATACTGTAAGAGCGGTCACACTATGGGGTATATACTGTAAGAGCGGTCACACTATGGGGTATATACTGTAAGAGCGGTCACACTATGGAGTATATACTGTAAGAGCGGTCACACTATGGTGTATATACCGTAAGAGCGGTCACACTATGGGGTATATACTGCAAGAGCGGTCACACTATGGTGTATATACTGTAAGAGTGGTCACACTATGGGGTATATACTGTAAGAGCGGTCACACTATGGGGTATATACTGTAAGAGCGGTCACACTATGGAGTCTATACTGTAAGAGCGGTCACACTATGGGGTATATACTGTAAGAGCGGTCACACTATGTGGTATATACTGTAAGAGCGGTCACACTATGGTGTATATACTGTAAGAGCGGTCACACTGAGAAGCTGAGCTGCAATACCAGGCATGACCTGTGGTCGGGGTGTGGCGCTGTCAGCCGTGGATTTGTAACCCTGTGTGATTTCTGACCAGAACCTTATAAGGTGTCAGTGATTATTATAGATGAGGTCACTCACCGATCCCGGCAGACGACACTGAGGTCATACAGGACGTGGTCCCGGTGGTGCAGTTAGTCGCACTCTGGCAGTTGCTGTTGCTGCTCTGGCTCGTACACGTGTAGCAGGTTAAGGAATAAACTGTAAGGAACAAAGACGACTTTCTATTAATACTATAAATGGTCCCAGACCAGGAACTTGTGGGACTACAATCCCCAGCATGCCGTCCCATCCAGCTGCAAGCTTAAATCTCCAGCGCTCCCAACATCACCAGAATGTGGTCACTAGGTGGCGCTCTCGTCTCTACTGAGAAAGCAGCAATGGAGCTTCCCCTCAGTGATGTCACCTGTTCTCCTATATAGCTGTGCTTTGGCTGTCCAGGCATGATGGGAATTGTAGTTCTGCAACAGCTGGAGGACTGGAGGTTCCACATCCCCGTCCTATAGTCTTCATGGATGGAAACCATAGAGTTGGCGCAGAGTGGAAGCCAGGGGTGCGGGGTAGGCTGGAGCAGAAATCTTAAAGGGCCAGCGCACTTACCTGTGCCCATGCAGAGTGCAGCGAGCAGGAGGAGTGTGGTGCAGGCGGCCATGGCTGGGAGTGAGTGGAGGGCTGAGATACGCTGTGGATACGGCTCAGCAGCTTCTTATATATACACCGCGCTGGTCTTTGTGTCCGTCATCCTTGTATACAAAGGTCAGGAGGAGCGGCAGAAAGGGGCTGCGGAGTGTTGTAGTTACTGGAGTGTTGTGAGAGCACAAAGAGTCCCTGACAGCAGCGACAGCCATGGGGATGCCACCCACACCGAACAATCCAGGACAGCAGCGACAGCCATGGGGATGCCACCCACACCGAACAATCCAGGACAGCAGCGACAGCCATGGGGATGCCACCCACACCGAACAATCCAGGACAGCAGCGACAGCCATGGGGATGCCACCCACACCGAACAATCCAGGACAGCAGCGACAGCCATGGGGATGCCACCCACACCGAACAATCCAGGACAGCAGCGACAGCCATGGGGATGCCACCCACACCGAACAATCCAGGACAGCAGCGACAGCCATGGGGATGCCACCCACACCGAACAATCCAGGACAGCAGCGACAGCCATGGGGATGCCACCCACACCGAACAATCCAGGAAAGCAGCGACAGCCATGGGGATGCCACCCACACCGAACAATCCAGGACAGCAGCGACAGCCATGGGGATGCCACCCACACCGAACAATCCAGGACAGCAGCGACAGCCATGGGGATGCCACCTACACCGAACAATCCAGGACAGCAGCGACAGCCATGGGGATGCCACCCACACCGAACAATCCAGGACAGCAGCGACAGCCATGGGGATGCCACCCACACCGAACAATCCAGGACAGCAGCGACAGCCATGGGGATGCCACCTACACCGAACAATCTAGGACAGCAGCGACAGCCATGGGGATGCCACCCACACCGAACAATCCAGGACAGCAGCGACAGCCATGGGGATGCCACCCACACCCTAACAATCCAGGACAGCCATGGGGATGCCACCCACACCGAACAATCCAGGACAGCAGCGACAGCCATGGGGATGCCACCCACACCGAACAATCCAGGACAGCAGGGACAGCCATGGAGATGCCACCCACACCGAACAATCCAGGACAGCAGCGACAGCCATGGGGATGCCACCCACACCGAACAATCCAGGACAGCAGCGACAGCCATGGAGATGCCACCCACACCGAACAATCCAGAACAGCAGGGACAGCCATGGAGATGCCACCCACACCGAACAATCCAGGACAGCAGCGACAGCCATGGGGATGCCACCCACACCGAACAATCCAGGACAGCAGCGACAGCCATGGGGATGCCACCCACACCCTAACAATCCAGGACAGCAGCGACAGCCATGGGGATGCCACCCACACCGAACAATCCAGGACAGCAGCGACAGCCATGCGGATGCCACCCACACCGAACAATCCAGGACAGCAGCGACAGCCATGGGGATGCCACCCACACCGAACAATCCAGGACAGCAGCGACAGCCATGGGGATGCCACCCACACCGAACAATCCAGGACAGCAGCGACAGCCATGGGGATGCCACCCACACCGAACAATCCAGGACAGCAGCGACAGCCATGGGGATGCCACCCACACCGAACAATCCAGGACAGCAGCGACAGCCATGGGGATGCCACCTACACCGAACAATCCAGGACAGCAGCGACAGCCATGGGGATGCCACCCACACCGAACAATCCAGGACAGCAGCGACAGCCATGGGGATGCCACCCACACCCTAACAATCCAGGACAGCCATGGGGATGCCACCCACACCGAACAATCCAGGACAGCAGCGACAGCCATGGGGATGCCACCCACACCGAACAATCCAGGACAGCAGGGACAGCCATGGAGATGCCACCCACACCGAACAATCCAGGACAGCAG
Source organism: Dendropsophus ebraccatus (assembly GCF_027789765.1). Lineage (NCBI taxonomy): Eukaryota > Metazoa > Chordata > Amphibia > Anura > Hylidae > Dendropsophus > Dendropsophus ebraccatus. The sequence continues at coordinate 6,913,742 of NC_091455.1, forward strand.
CGACAGCCATGGGGATGCCACCCACACCGAACAATCCAGGACAGCAGCGACAGCCATGGAGATGCCACCCACACCGAACAATCCAGAACAGCAGGGACAGCCATGGAGATGCCACCCACACCGAACAATCCAGGACAGCAGCGACAGCCATGGGGATGCCACCCACACCGAACAATCCAGGACAGCAGCGACAGCCATGGGGATGCCACCCACACCCTAACAATCCAGGACAGCAGCGACAGCCATGGGGATGCCACCCACACCGAACAATCCAGGACAGCAGCGACAGCCATGGGGATGCCACCCACACCGAACAATCCAGGACAGCAGCGACAGCCATGGGGATGCCACCCACACCGAACAATCCAGGACAGCAGCGACAGCCATGGGGATGCCACCCACACCGAACAATCCAGGACAGCAGCGACAGCCATGGGGATGCCATCCACACCGAACAATCCAGGACAGCAGCGACAGCCATGGGGATGCCACCCACCCCCGAACAATCCAGGACAGCAGCGACAGCCATGGGGATGCCACCCACACCGAACAATCCAGGACAGCAGCGACAGCCATGGGGATGCCACCCACACCGAACAATCCAGGACAGCAGCGACAGCCATGGGGATGCCACTCACACCGAACAATCCAGGACAGCAGCGACAGCCATGGGGATGCCACCCACACCGAACAATCCAGGACAGCAGCGACAGCCATGGGGATGCCACCCACCCCCGAACAATCCAGGACAGCAGGGACAGCCATGGAGATGCCACCCACACCGAACAATCCAGGACAGCAGCGACAGCCATGGGGATGCCACCCACACCCGAACAATCCAGGACAGCAGGGACAGCCATGGGGATGCCACCCACACCCGAACATTCCAGGACAGCCATGGGGATGCCACCCACACCTGAACAATCCAGGACAGCAGGGACAGCCATGGGGATGCCACCCACACCCGAACAATCCAGGACAGCAGGGACAGCCATGGGGATGCCAACCACACCCGAACAATCCAGGACAGCAGGGACAGCCATGGGGATGCTACCCACCCCCGAACAATCCAGGACAGCAGGGACAGCCATGGGGATGCCACCCACACCCGAACAATCCAGGACAGCAGGGACACCCATGGGAATGCCACCCACCCCCGAACAATCCAGGACAGCAGGGACAGTCATGGGGATGCCACCCACACCCGAACAATTCAGGACAGCAGGGACAGCCATGGGGATGCCACCCACCCCCGAACAATCCAGGACAGCAGGGACAGCCATGGGGATGCCACCCACACCCGAACATTCCAGGACAGCAGGGACAGCCATGGGGATGCCACCCATACCTGAACGTCCACCGACCCGGGAGAGGATCACCCCCCCCACCCCCCCATCTGACCGCCGTCACCTCTCCTGACCATAACTATTCACTGCTGCTCTCTGTTATCAGCCATTATCACAGGATATATTTACACTGCTCCCTGTTGTCAGCCATTATCACAGGATATATATATATACACTGCTCTCTGTTATCAGCCATTATCACAGGATATATATATATACACTGCTCTCTGTTATCAGCCATTATCACAGGATCTATATACACCGCTGCTCTCTGTTATCAGTCATTATCACAGGATGCTCTATTGGATTGAGATCTGGTGACTGTGGAGGCCATTGGAGTACAGTGACCTCATTGTCATGTTCAAGAAACCAGTCTGAGATGATTCTAGCTTTATGACATGGCACATTATCCTGCTGAAAGTAGCCATCAGATGTTGGGTCCATTGTGGTCATAAAGGGATGGACATGGTCAGCAACAATACTCAGGTAGGCTGTGGCGTTGCTCAATTGGTACCAAGGGGCCCAAAGAGTGGCAAGAAAATATTCCCCACACCATGACACCACCACCACCAGCCTGAACCATTGATACAAGGCAGGATGGATCCATGCTTTCATGTTGTTGACGCCAAATTCTGACCCTACCATCCGAATGTCGCAGCAGAAATCGGGACTCATCAGACCAGGCAACGTTTTTCCAATCTTCTACTGTCCAATTTCGATGAGCTTGTGCAAATTGTAGCCTCAGTTTCCTGTTCTTAGCTGAGCGGAGTGGCCCCCGGTGTGGTCTTCTGCTGCTGTAGCCCATCTGCCTCAGAGTTGGCCGTACTGTGCGTTCAGAGATGCTCTTCTGCCTACCTTGGCTGTAACGGTTGGCTATTTGAGTCACTGTTGCCTTTCTATCAGCTGGAACCAGTCTGCCCATTCTCCTCTGACCTCTGGCACCAACAAGGCATTTCCGCCCACAGAACTGCCGCTCACTGGATGTTTTTTCTTTTTCGGACCATTCTCTGTAAACCCTAGAGATGGTTGTGCGTGAAAATCCCAGTAGATCAGCAGTTTCTGAAATACTCAGACCAGCCCTTCTGGCACCAACAACCATGCCACGTTCAAAGGCCTCAAATCACCTTTCTTCCCCATACTGATGCTCGGTTTGAACTGCAGGAGATTGTCTTGACCATGTCTACATGCCTAAATGCACTGAGTTGCCGCCATGTGATTGGCTGATTAGAAATTAAGTGGTAACGTGCAGTTGGACAGGTGTACCTAATAAAGTGGCCGGTGAGTGTATATATACACTGCTCTCTGTTATCAGTCAGTATCACAGGATATATATACACTGCTTTCGGTTATCAGCCATTGTCATATATATATATATATATATATATATATACTGCTCTCTGTTATCACACTATCACAGGATAGGTAATGGATAGGTAATGTATATAGTCAGTCGCCGGCCGTGCACCGCTATTACACGTAGCGGTGCGTGGTCGACGCCCGACGGAAGTAGGTCAGAACCGATATCAACGATCAGCTGATGACAACGATCATTGGCTGATCGTTGATATAGGTTCTGACCTATTTCGTTGTATTTATTACATGGATCGATAATCGGCCAAATCATGCCGATTCGGCGATTATCGTTTTGTGTAATAGTACCCTTATAAAAGGCCAAGAGTGCAGACACACCTTGGCTCTCAGCCTGGGAACAGGTCATCTGCTAAGAACCTGTGAGAGCCATACAAGTGGTACGTACAATACTGTTATGTGTGGTGCCCGGTAATAGGCCGCCACCTTGTTAGAGAGATATCCTGCTGTTTAGTTAGTGCCGGACAGGCAGAGGATTTTGTTTGTTCTGTTTATTTCTGTACCACAATCTCTAAATAAAACTGAGGTCAGTTGTATGAACTCCAGTTGTTCCGTGTGTGCCTGTTAAAGTGTGCCCGTCTACCCAGGAGACGACTAACCCGCTACCTGATTCCTTACTTTATATATATATACACATACACTGCTCTCTGTTATCAGCCATATCACAGGATATATATATATATATATAACAAACGATGGGAAGACGGCACTCCAATAGTGAATAAATGTGAAATAGTTTATTCACCCATACACGTAATGCGACGTTTCGACTCAAGCATGAGTCTTTCTCAAGCAAGTACATAATGTGATACATGTGGTATTTATACAGAAGGAGACGCCCCCAAAGGGTATGTGTCTCAATAAGTGACATCATAGGTAAACAGTGTAAATACTGTGCAATAACATTTCATCAATACGGTGGTGTGCACAAATTCATACATATCTATATGCAAACTTAGATATTGAATGCAGTGTGACTCCAATGTGTGTGTAAAAGTCTCTTCAAAGTCCATATAATCATGAAATAAAACAAATATCCATCCTGGTAAGGGTTAATATGGAGGTTGGACTACACTCACCGTCCGTGTTCCACCAATCCCACGACATTGTAGCCATGCTGCTTTCGGCTTGTAAACAGAAGAAGTACGCAACTCCGGATGTTAAGGAACCACCTGACCAAGTACGGATCACATGATCGCATAAGCGCATAGCGCGCACGCGCACTCACATTCCGATCATGCGGGCGCCATCTTGGAGTAGGGAAAGAGACTCTAGGTGCCCAGATTACAAGTCTGTGAGTAACAAGATTGCATAAGCGCATAACGCGCATGCGCACTCACATTCAGATCATACGGGCGCCATCTTGGAGTAGGGAAAAAGACTCTAGGTGCCCAGATTACAAGTCTGTGAGTGACGGGACCAACGACTAGTAGGGAAATAAAGCATGTAATCACCCCAAATCCTTTGAGATCGTCATACACAGGTAAACCCGGCCAAATTGACAGAGTCAAACCCATCCATGGTGAATCTTCACTCTTATGGGCATTCAGACTCTATATCATATTTATTAGTAGCCGGACGCCAAATATGACCTTTCTCTAGGGTACACGCAGCTTCAGATCTCTACAAAATATTGTCATTGGAACACGAAGTCAGGGGTAAATACCGGTGAAAAGAAACAAAAGGAGAAGTCGTAGGATTGTGAAGAGTTCGATGGATCCGGTGAGTATAGGTCTCATCTCCATCTACATAAAGGAAAAAAGAAGAGATCAATATTCTGTGATACAGTTGTGATAAAATAAAATTTACATAAATCCATAAATTAATAAATTAATAAATAAATTGGTACTACTTCTTTCAGCAATGACAGGTAAGTCGGTTTCATGGTTTCGCTCACAAATTATAAAAATGCTTTTAATGAAAAATCTATATTGAGCCCATGAGGCTGTAAAGCATTAAGGCGTGAAATCCATTGTGCTTCCCTTTGTTTTAACATCCTCTGCCTATTACCACCTCTACGGGGGACCGGGATGTGGTCTATGACCATAAACTTCAATTGTTGGACAGTATGTCCAGCCTCAACAAAGTGTCTGGAGACAGGAAGATCCAGTCTCCCGGTACGAATGGATGACTTATGGTTATTCAATCGTATGCGACATTCATTAGTGGTTTCGCCCACATAAATATATGGACAGGGACACTGTAGGACATAAATGGCAAAATCAGTCTTGCAAGTAGCATAAAAACGCAGTTTGTGACTACGGTTGGTATTAGGGTGGCAAAAAGTATCACCCTTAATCATTAAACTACAACTGTCGCACCCTAGACAGGGATAACTGCCTGGTCTGAGTGAGGAGGACAAATCAAGCTTCCTTTTTGTACAATCTGCACGGACTAGCTTATCCCTAATACTGGTTGATCTCCTATAGGATAGTAGAGGAGGTGCACTGAGTATGGGAATGTTGTTATGGAAATTAGCCACAATATTCCAATGTCTACGTATTATCTGACCTATCTGTTGGCTTTGTTCATTAAATGTGGTGATGAATGGAACTCTGTCAGTAGTTTTACTCTTGTCTGGAACGTCTTGTAGTGTGCTTACGTCAGCTATACTTCTTTGAATTAACTTCCTCGGGTATCCCCGTTGTGCAAAGCGATTGCCCATTTCCTGGAGTCTAAGATCAACCCTAGTTGCGTCATCTACAATCCTACGTACCCTCAACAGCTGACTACGGGGGAGAGACTCAACCATCTTCCTAGGGTGCATGCTATTAAATTTCAACAAATTATTCCTGTCGGTTGGTTTTAAGAAAATATCAGTCCGAAGAGTACCCTCCTCACCATAGACCCAAGTGTCCAAAAATTGGACCCCAACCGTTGAACTACTCATAGTGAATTTAATGTCCGGATCAATGGTATTCATAAAGTCAAAAAACTCCCCAAGTTCAGCCTGGGTACCCGTCCAAATCAGAAAAATGTCGTCTATGTATCTCCACCACCCGAGCAATTTACTCTGGTGGTGGGATACATAGACATGTGACTCTTCCAGTTCAGCCATCACAATATTGGCATAAGTAGGGGCCATGTTAGAACCCATGGCCGTTCCTTTCACTTGGACGTAAAATTTATCCTGAAAGGAAAAGTAATTACATGTCAACAGAATCTCCAGTAAATCGAGAACAAATTCTCTACCCTCACTGGAGTATTCGGACTTCTCCAACACCTTCCTCACACAGTGTAAACCTCTCTCATGGTCAATGCAGGTATAAAGACTTGTAACGTCAAAGGAAGCAAGAATGTAGTGTGATGGTAGAGTGACATTCTTAATCTTCTGTAAAAAATCTGTTGTGTCGCGGATATACGATTTTGTATTGATTGCATACTGTCTCAGAATTTTGTCGACAAATATGGCCGCCGGGCTGAATATAGAGTCACAACCCGACACTATAGGCCTGCCCGGGGGATCCACCAAGGATTTGTGGATCTTGGGTAAGCAATACAGTGTCGGGGTCACGGGGTGGCTAGGAAGAAGAAAATCATGTAGCTGTTCATCAATCACATTTAAAGCATAGGCATCATCCACCAATAGTCTCAGTCGACGAAAAAATACAGTCTTCGGGTCACTAGGTGTTTCCCTATAGACACTACAATCCCCCAATTGTCTCATGATTTCTCCCACATATTTATCTTTATCCATAATGACGACAGCACCCCCTTTATCAGCGGGTTTCACCACGATGTCGTCATTATGGGAAAGATTATTCAATGCTTCCATTTGCTTTCTAGAAAAATTGGGTCTAAATCTTTCATCAGCCACAAGTTTTACCTTCAATCTCTCAATGTCATTTTTCACCAATGTTTCAAACATGTTAACAGCATCGGATGCAGGAGGCCAAAAATCACTTTTATTGGATAAACCATAATCCTTCAAACATAACTCAGATTTTTTTGGTTTTCCTAATGCCGAAAAATCGGTTTTACTGGAAAACCAAACTTTGAGATTAATGTTTCTCAAAAACCTCTGTAAATCCACATCTAACTGTAACCAATCAATTTTAGTTGTTGGACAAAAGGATAAACCATGGTTAAGTACATCCAACTCAATAGCAGATAAATTGTGGGAAGAGATATTTACCACTAATGAGGGGGGTTGGTCTGAGTCCATCATGCTTTCTTCGTGGTCTTTCCTTTCCTGGTCAAGACGCCGCCACTGTTGCTTTCTTCCACGGCCCCTCCTGATGCTCCTCCGCCTCCTGCTGCTTCCATTCCGTCCTGTTCTAAAAAAGCAGATTTCTCCTTTTTGGACATGGATTTTTTTAGTCGTGTCTTTGTTGCGTTTTTTCTCCTCTCGCTTCCCTTCTTTTTGCCATTCGTACACAAAACCGGTTTTATAATCCTCGCAGTCCCGATGCCACTTTTGTCTTTTCAGCTCTTCCTGTTCTTTCTTATATTTCTCCAAATTCATCTGAACTTTCTCTTTATATTTAATAATTTCATCAGTATCCAACACATCAGTTAGGGCACTGGCACTTACTTCCAATTTCTGCTCAACTTCAGTGATCTCGTCTTGTAGGTATTCAATATTTAGTAACACCAAATCCAAAGCATACTTATTAGTCAAACCCTCAAAGCGAGCACAAAAGTTCTTATTTCTAGGGAATAAATTAGGTCTTAAATGAGGGCGCAGTCCTCTCGGAATCATCTTAGTCTGGTAATAGTTAGACAGTAGCGATAAGTGTAAATTCAAGGTAATTAGTCTCTTGGAATCAGCCTCATAAGTCCGTTTAGTGTCCAGTTTAGAGGGAACACTCAAATATGCTCGATCACCAAGGCGACCACTAAGAATACGACTTACGTCTTCATTGCTGAAAGAATACGTGACAGGTGTAGAATCTTGTGGTTCCATATTAATAATCACGTGCTCAGTTCACAGGGTCCACACTTAGTAAAAAACAGCAGTAGAACGGCACTGTGTAGACTTCCAGTCAAAAAAACGGCTTCAAGCCAATGGGTGCACGTCACTCAAGCAGTCGACCCCCGACTCCACTTCATAAGTAACAAACGATGGGAAGACGGCACTCCAATAGTGAATAAATGTGAAATAGTTTATTCACCCATACACGTAATGCGACGTTTCGACTCAAGCATGAGTCTTTCTCAAGCAAGTACATAATGTGATACATGTGGTATTTATACAGAAGGAGACGCCCCCAAAGGGTATGTGTCTCAATAAGTGACATCATAGGTAAACAGTGTAAATACTGTGCAATAACATTTCATCAATACGGTGGTGTGCACAAATTCATACATATCTATATGCAAACTTAGATATTGAATGCAGTGTGACTCCAATGTGTGTGTAAAAGTCTCTTCAAAGTCCATATAATCATGAAATAAAACAAATATCCATCCTGGTAAGGGTTAATATGGAGGTTGGACTACACTCACCGTCCGTGTTCCACCAATCCCACGACATTGTAGCCATGCTGCTTTCGGCTTGTAAACAGAAGAAGTACGCAACTCCGGATGTTAAGGAACCACCTGACCAAGTACGGATCACATGATCGCATAAGCGCATAGCGCGCACGCGCACTCACATTCCGATCATGCGGGCGCCATCTTGGAGTAGGGAAAGAGACTCTAGGTGCCCAGATTACAAGTCTGTGAGTAACAAGATTGCATAAGCGCATAACGCGCATGCGCACTCACATTCAGATCATACGGGCGCCATCTTGGAGTAGGGAAAAAGACTCTAGGTGCCCAGATTACAAGTCTGTGAGTGACGGGACCAACGACTAGTAGGGAAATAAAGCATGTAATCACCCCAAATCCTTTGAGATCGTCATACACAGGTAAACCCGGCCAAATTGACAGAGTCAAACCCATCCATGGTGAATCTTCACTCTTATGGGCATTCAGACTCTATATCATATTTATTAGTAGCCGGACGCCAAATATGACCTTTCTCTAGGGTACACGCAGCTTCAGATCTCTACAAAATATTGTCATTGGAACACGAAGTCAGGGGTAAATACCGGTGAAAAGAAACAAAAGGAGAAGTCGTAGGATTGTGAAGAGTTCGACGGATCCGGTGAGTATAGGTCTCATCTCCATCACTAATTCCTTTATGTAGATGGAGATGAGACCTATACTCACCGGATCCGTCGAACTCTTCACAATCCTACGACTTCTCCTTTTGTTTCTTTTCACCGGTATTTACCCCTGACTTCGTGTTCCAATGACAATATTTTGTAGAGATCTGAAGCTGCGTGTACCCTAGAGAAAGGTCATATTTGGCGTCCGGCTACTAATAAATATGATATAGAGTCTGAATGCCCATAAGAGTGAAGATTCACCATGGATGGGTTTGACTCTGTCAATTTGGCCGGGTTTACCTGTGTATGACGATCTCAAAGGATTTGGGGTGATTACATGCTTTATTTCCCTACTAGTCGTTGGTCCCGTCACTCACAGACTTGTAATCTGGGCACCTAGAGTCTTTTTCCCTACTCCAAGATGGCGCCCGTATGATCTGAATGTGAGTGCGCATGCGCGTTATGCGCTTATGCAATCTTGTTACTCACAGACTTGTAATCTGGGCACCTAGAGTCTCTTTCCCTACTCCAAGATGGCGCCCGCATGATCGGAATGTGAGTGCGCGTGCGCGCTATGCGCTTATGCGATCATGTGATCCGTACTTGGTCAGGTGGTTCCTTAACATCCGGAGTTGCGTACTTCTTCTGTTTACAAGCCGAAAGCAGCATGGCTACAATGTCGTGGGATTGGTGGAACACGGACGGTGAGTGTAGTCCAACCTCCATATTAACCCTTACCAGGATGGATATTTGTTTTATTTCATGATTATATGGACTTTGAAGAGACTTTTACACACACATTGGAGTCACACTGCATTCAATATCTAAGTTTGCATATAGATATGTATGAATTTGTGCACACCACCGTATTGATGAAATGTTATTGCACAGTATTTACACTGTTTACCTATGATGTCACTTATTGAGACACATACCCTTTGGGGGCGTCTCCTTCTGTATAAATACCACATGTATCACATTATGTACTTGCTTGAGAAAGACTCATGCTTGAGTCGAAACGTCGCATTACGTGTATGGGTGAATAAACTATTTCACATTTATTCACTATTGGAGTGCCGTCTTCCCATCGTTTGTTACTTATGAAGTGGAGTCGGGGGTCGACTGCTTGAGTGACGTGCACCCATTGGCTTGAAGCCGTTTTTTTTGACTGGAAGTCTACACAGTGCCGTTCTACTGCTGTTTTTTACTATATATATATATATATGCATATATACACTGCTCTCTGTTATCAGCCATTATCACAGGATATATATACACTGCTTATATATTTTGTATTTTATTGCCCAATTGAGATACAATTTTTTTTCTGACCTATCACTCTTCTCCTGCACACACACCTCTCCACCAATCCCAGGGAGACACACTTCAATGCCCCTGTAGGAGGAGTTTTGCACTTGTGGTGGGAAGTGTAGTGGTAGTTCTTCTTTGATTCTTGTGGGAGAAGGACACACAAAGCAGACGTCCCTGCTGTAGCCAAGCCAAGGCCTGGCTCTGCGAGGACCCTTGTCCGGGACTAGTCTAGTTCAGACAGTGTGTTGGTGAAGTAGTGAGACACGTGTATGAAACAGCCAGAGACACTCAGTTCTTACATTTTATCAGCTATGTCCACTATGCAGTGCTAGACAAAGTGCAGGGCAGTATCCTAAGCTACAAGAGGAACTAGCCTGCATACAACAAAGATAGCAAAAGGTCTAGGTATTCTATCTCACAGTGGAGGTGTAACCGGGAAGATTTGGACACTTAGCTTCACCCAGGAAACCACGTCTGGGGCTTGTATCACCCTATAAGGACGGGAAACTCGACACTGTAGGGCAGAAGGTGGTCAGACACAAGTCTAAACACAGGTACAAGTTAACCTCTCACTCTCAAGTCTCAAGTATGTGGTGTCCTTCCACGGGTGTTCCTTGTGTGGCACTTGTCGCAAAAGCCTTATACTCTAAAGTGAAGTGGTGATGAAGATGTGTATGAGTTTTGCCACCAGATGTCAGTATTTTATGTATGAACTTTCTATGTATTCTGTGGACCAGCGTAGGTACTTCTTTCTTTTCAACCTATCCCTATAGCTCTTTTTCTGAACACTCTCTTCTCCACCACTCACGGGGACCCTTACATACCCTGTAGGAAGTGCAGCGCAGATGACACCAGATAATTTCGGACACTTAGCTAATCTCAGGTAATCAAGACTGGGGTTTGTGTCACCCTGATAGGACGGGTAGCCCGACACTGCAGGGCAGAAGGTGGTTCAGCGACATTATAGTTGAAACACAAGCACAAGTATTCTTCTCTTCTCTCAAGTATCTCTCCCAAGTTCTGGCAGAGCACACCACTACCCAGAGTTGGGGCTCTCCTGACAAACTCCTCTCCTCAACACTAAGCTACACAAGCACCACTATACTACCTCTCCCACGTATAGTATCTCCCAGCACAGATCCAGTGAAGTCTGTACCTAAGAAGTTATTTATTACCAGTGTATCCTGTATCACAATAGACAGTAAAGCCATTTTATTTATTCTAGTGGGACTCAGTGATTATTGCACCAGCACCTACACATCCCGGCTACATATTCCTTGGGTGATTTTTCCCCTTTCTGTAGGTAGCGGAGCCGACAGTCGGGGTGGGTCATTTCCCCACTCTGGACCACTGTGACAAGAGCCCAAGGGACCCATCACAGCCCGGCAGGTCACCGACCATTGGGGAACAGTACAAACTGGCCATACACAAAGCAGGTACCAACATCACACCTGTGTGCTGGACTAGCACTGGCGTCACGACAATCACCATCACTGGCCGAGTTTTATATATACTACACCACAGAAGGTGCGGAGGAGGAATAAGGCGGCTGTGTCTCTGTAGATTGTAGAGAAGGTGCGGAGAAGGAAAAAGGCGGCTGTGTCTGTAGATTGTAGAGAAGGTGCGGGGGGCAATAAGGCGGCTGTGTCTCTGTAGATGGTAGAGAAGGTGCGGAGGGAGGAGGAATAAGGCGGCTGTGTCTGTAGATGGTAGAGAAGGTCCGGAGGGGGGAGGAATAAGGCGGCTGTGTCTCTGTAGATGGTAGAGAAGGTGCGGAGGGAGGAGGAATAAGGCGGCTGTGTCTGTAGATGGTAGAGAAGGTGCGGAGGAGGAATTAAGCGGCTGTCTCTGTAGATTGTAGAGAAGGTGCGAAAGAGGAAAAAGGCGGCTGTGTCTGTAGATGGTAGAGAAGGTCCGGAGGGGGGAGGAATAAGGCGGCTGTGTCTCTGTAGATGGTAGAGAAGGTGCGGAGGGAGGAGGAATAAGGCGGCTGTGTCTGTAGATGGTAGAGAAGGTGCGGAGGGAGGAGGAATAAGGCGGCTGTGTCTGTAGATGGTAGAGAAGGTGCGGAGGAGGAATTAAGCGGCTGTCTCTGTAGATTGTAGAGAAGGTGCGGAGAAGGAAAAAGGCGGCTGTGTCTGTAGATCGTAGAGAAGGTGCGGGGGGCAATAAGGCGGCTGTGTCTCTGTAGATGGTAGAGAAGGTGCGGAGGGAGGAGGAATAAGGCGGCTGTGTCTGTAGATGGTAGAGAAGGTCCGGAGGGGGGAGGAATAAGGCGGCTGTGTCTCTGTAGATGGTAGAGAAGGTGCGGAGGGAGGAGGAATAAGGCGGCTGTGTCTGTAGATGGTAGAGAAGGTGCGGAGGAGGAATTAAGCGGCTGTCTCTGTAGATTGTAGAGAAGGTGCGAAAGAGGAAAAAGGCGTCTGTGCCTCTGTAGATGGTAGAGAAGGTGCGGAGGAGGAATAGGGCAGCTGTGTCTCTGTAGATGGTAGAGAAGGTGCAGAGGAGGAATAAGGCGGCTGTGTCTGTAGATAGAAGACAAGGTGCGGGGGGAGGGGGAATAAGGCGGCTGTGTCTCTGTAGATGGTAGAGAAGGTGCTGGGGGGGGAGGAGGAATAAGGCGGCTGTGTCTGTAGATTGTAGAGAAGGTGCGGGGGGGAGGAGGAATAAGGCGGCTGTGTCTCTGTAGATGGTAGAGAAGGTGCGGGGGGAGGAGGAATAAGGCGGCTGTGTCTGTAGATTGTAGAGAAGGTGCTGGGGGGGGAGGAGGAATAAGGCGGCTGTGTCTGTAGATTGTAGAGAAGGTGCGGAGGGGGGGGGAGGAGGAATATGCCCATTTACAGCTATTTTTTCCTAAGTTTTTTTTATTTTAAAAAAGTAGTAAAATAAGGAAGACATAAAAATATATAATCATAAGGAATATGATTTTTTTTCACACTTTTCCTCACAAATATTGCTTCTTTGCCCTTTGTTTTGTAGTTTCTTCAATTGATTATAAAGATGAGACCTCAGATCCAAAGATGAAAGCCGGAGGGCCAAAAGAGCTCAAGGACTTGAAGGGATGGGTTATAACTGGTCGTCCTGTCGGAGAGCCGTCTGTATGGGGAGGTTCCTGGATAACGTGCAGATGACTAGGAGAAGCTTCTCAGCAGGACCGCGGTGACTCCCAGAGCGGCGGCCAGGATGCTGTTGGTGGATCTGATGCTGGAGGCGCCGCTGGTGTTACACAGGTCAGTGCTGCAGCAGGTCTGACTCCCGGAATACACAACGATATTAGTGCCAGCCGCTACACAAGCTGAGGAGCAAGACTTGGTGATGGTGGCATAAGAGAGACTCCCTACAGGGGAAGGAGAGGAGACGGTGAGAAGAAAATCACACTATGGAGTCTATACTGTAAGAGGGGTCACACTATGGTGTATATACTGTAAGAGCGGTCACACTATGGTGTATATACTGTAAGAGGGGTCACACTATGGTGTATATACTGTAAGAGCGGTCACACTATGGTGTATATACTGTAAGAGCGGTCACACTGTGGTGTATATACTGTAAGAGCGGTCACACTATGGAGTATATACTGTAAGAGCGGTCACACTATGGTGTATATACTGTAAGAGCGGTCACACTATGGTGTATATACTGTAAGAGCGGTCACACTATGGTGTATATACTGTAAGACCAGTCACACTATGGTGTGTATATACTGTAAGAGCGGTCACACTATGATGTATATACTGTAAGAGCGGTCACACTATGGTGTATATACTGTAAGAGCGGTCACACTATGGTGTATATACTGTAAGAGCGGTCACACTATGGGGTGTATACTGTCAGAGCGGTCACACTATGGTGTGTATATACTGTAAGAGCGGTCACACTATGGTGTATATACTGTAAGAGCGGTCACACTATGGTGTATATACTGTCAGAGCGGTCACACTATGGGGTGTATATACTGTAAGAGCAGTCACACTATGGTGTATATACTGTAAGAGCGGTCACACTATGGGGTATATACTGTAAGAGCGGTCACACTATGGAGTATATACTGTAAGAGCGGTCACACTATAGTGTATATACTGTAAGAGCGGTCACACTATGGGGTATATACTGTAAGAGCGGTCACACTATGGTGTATATATACTGTAAGAGCGATCACACTATGGAGTATATACTGTAAGAGCGGTCACACTATGGTGTATATACTGTAAGAGCGGTCACACTATGGTGTATATACTGTAAGAGCGGTCACACTATGGTGTATATACTGTAAGAGCGGTCACACTATGGTGTATATACTGTAAGAGCGGTCACACTATGGGGTATATACTGTAAGAGCGGTGACACTATGGTGTATATACTGTAAGAGCGGTCACACTATGGTGTATATACTGTAAGAGCGGTCACACTATGGTGTATATACTGTAAGAGCGGTCACACTATGGTGTGTATATACTGTAAGAGCGGTCACACTATGGCGTATATACTGTAAGAGCGGTCACACTATGGTGTATATACTGTAAGAGCGGTCACACTATGGGGTATATACTGTAAGAGCGGTCACACTATGGTATATACTGTAAGAGCGGTCACACTATGGTGTATATACTGTAGGAGCAGTCACACTATGGGGTATATACTGTAAGAGCGGTCACACTATGGTGTATATACTGTAGGAGCGGTCACACTATGGTGTATATACTGTAAGAGCGGTCACACTATGGTGTATATACTGTAAGAGCGGTCACACTATGGTGTATATACTGTAAGAGCGGTCACACTATGGGGTGTATATACTGTAAGAGCGGTCACACTATGGTGTATATACTGTAAGAGCGGTCACACTATGGAGTATATACTGTAAGAGCGGTCACACTATGGAGTATATACTGTAAGAGCGGTCACACTATGGTGTATATACTGTAAGAGCGGTCACACTATGGAGTATATACTGTAAGAGCGGTCACACTATGGAGTATATACTGTAAGAGCGGTCACACTATGGTGTATATACTGTAAGAGCGGTCACACTATGGTGTATATACTGTAAGAGCGGTCACACTATGGAGTATATACTGTAAGAGCGGTCACACTATGGTGTATATACTGTAAGAGCGGTCACACTATGGTGTATATACTGTAAGAGCGGTCACGCTATGGTGTATATACTGTAAGAGCGGTCACACTATGGGGTATATACTGTAAGAGAGGTCACACTATGGTGTATATACTGTGAGAGCGGTCACACTATGGGGTATATACTGTAAGAGCGGTCACACTATGGTGTATATACTATAAGAGCGGTCACACTATGGAGTCTGTACTGTAAGAGCGGTCACACTATGGTGTATATACTATAAGAGCGGTCACACTATGGAGTCTATACTGTAAGAGCAGTCACACTATGGTGTATATACTGTAAGAGCGGTCACACTATGGGGTATATACTGTAGGAGCGGTCACACTATGGTGTATATACTGTAAGAGCGGTCACACTATGGAGTCTGTACTGTAAGAGCGGTCACACTATGGAGTCTCTACTGTAAGAGCGGTCACACTATGGTATATATACTGTAAGAGCGGTCACACTATGGAGTCTCTACTGTAAGAGCGGTCACACTATAGTGTATATACTGTAAGAGCGGTCACACACTGGTGTATATACTGTAAGAGCGGTCACACTATGGTGTATATACTGTAAGAGCGGTCACACTATGGTGTATATACTGTAAGAGCGGTCACACTATGGGGTATATACTGTAAGAGCGGTCACACTATGGGGTATATACTGTAAGAGCGGTCACACTATGGTGTATATACTGTAAGATCGGTCACACTATGGTGTATATACTGTAAGAGCAGTCACACTATGGTGTATATACTGTAAGAGCGGTCACACTATGGGGTATATACTGTAAGAGCGGTCACACTATGGTGTATATACTGTAAGATCGGTCACACTATGGTGTATATACTGTAAGAGCGGTCACACTATGGTGTATATACTGTAAGAGCGGTCACACTATGGGGTATATACTGTAAGAGCGGTCACACTATGGTGTATATACTGTAAGAGCGGTCACACTATGGGGTATATACTGTAAGAGCGGTCACACTATGGGGTATATACTGTAAGGGCGGTCACACTATGGGGTATATACTGTAAGGGCGGTCACACTATGGGGTATATACTGTAAGAGCTGTCACACTATGGAGTATATACTGTAAGAGCGGTCACACTATGGGGTGTATATACTGTAAGAGCGGTCACACTATGGTGTATATACTGTAAGAGCGGTCACACTATGGGGTATATACTGTAAGAGCGGTCACACTATGGGGTATATACTGTAAGAGCGGTCACACTATGGTGTATATACTGTAAGAGCGGTCACACTATGGTGTATATACTGTAAGAGCGGTCACACTATGGTGTATATACTGTAAGAGCGATCACACTATGGAGTATATACTGTAAGAGCGGTCACACTATGGTGTATATACTGTAAGAGCGGTCACACTATGGTGTATATACTGTAAGAGCGGTCACACTATGGTGTCTATACTGTAAGAGCGGTCACACTATGGAGTCTCTACTGTAAGAGCGATCACACTGTGGAGTCTATACTGTAAGAGCGGTCACACTATGGGGTATATACTGTAAGAGCGGTCACACTATGGGGTATATACTGTAAGAGCGGTCACACTATGGTGTATATACTATAAGAGCGGTCACACTATGGTGTATATACTGTAAGAGCGGTCACACTATGGCGTATATACTGTAAGAGCGGTCACACTATGGTGTATATACTGTAAGAGCGGTCACACTATGGGGTATATACTGTAAGAGCGGTCACACTATGGTATATACTGTAAGAGCGGTCACACTATGGTGTATATATTGTAGGAGCAGTCACACTATGGGGTATATACTGTAAGAGCGGTCACACTATGGTGTATATACTGTAGGAGCGGTCACACTATGGTGTATATACTGTAAGAGCGGTCACACTATGGTGTATATACTGTAAGAGCGGTCACACTATGGTGTATATACTGTAAGAGCGGTCACACTATGGGGTGTATATACTGTAAGAGCGGTCACACTATGGTGTATATACTGTAAGAGCGGTCACACTATGGAGTATATACTGTAAGAGCGGTCACACTATGGAGTATATACTGTAAGAGCGGTCACACTATGGAGTATATACTGTAAGAGCGGTCACACTATGGTGTATATACTGTAAGAGCGGTCACACTATGGTGTATATACTGTAAGAGCGGTCACACTATGGAGTATATACTGTAAGAGCGGTCACACTATGGTGTATATACTGTAAGAGCGGTCACACTATGGTGTATATACTGTAAGAGCGGTCACGCTATGGTGTATATACTGTAAGAGCGGTCACACTATGGGGTATATACTGTAAGAGAGGTCACACTATGGTGTATATACTGTGAGAGCGGTCACACTATGGGGTATATACTGTAAGAGCGGTCACACTATGGTGTATATACTATAAGAGCGGTCACACTATGGAGTCTGTACTGTAAGAGCGGTCACACTATGGTGTATATACTATAAGAGCGGTCACACTATGGAGTCTATACTGTAAGAGCAGTCACACTATGGTGTATATACTGTAAGAGCGGTCACACTATGGTGTATATACTGTAAGAGCGGTCACACTATGGAGTATATACTGTAAGAGCGGTCACACTATGGAGTCTCTACTGTAAGAGCGGTCACACTATGGTATATATACTGTAAGAGCGGTCACACTATGGAGTCTCTACTGTAAGAGCGGTCACACTATAGTGTATATACTGTAAGAGCGGTCACACACTGGTGTATATACTGTAAGAGCGGTCACACTATGGTGTATATACTGTAAGAGCGGTCACACTATGGTGTATATACTGTAAGAGCGGTCACACTATGGTGTATATACTGTAAGAGCGGTCACACTATGGGGTATATACTGTAAGAGCGGTCACACTATGGGGTATATACTGTAAGAGCGGTCACACTATGGTGTATATACTGTAAGATCGGTCACACTATGGTGTATATACTGTAAGAGCAGTCACACTATGGTGTATATACTGTAAGAGCGGTCACACTATGGGGTATATACTGTAAGAGCGGTCACACTATGGTGTATATACTGTAAGATCGGTCACACTATGGTGTATATACTGTAAGAGCGGTCACACTATGGTGTATATACTGTAAGAGCGGTCACACTATGGGGTATATACTGTAAGAGCGGTCACACTATGGTGTATATACTGTAAGAGCGGTCACACTATGGGGTATATACTGTAAGAGCGGTCACACTATGGGGTATATACTGTAAGGGCGGTCACACTATGGGGTATATACTGTAAGGGCGGTCACACTATGGGGTATATACTGTAAGAGCTGTCACACTATGGAGTATATACTGTAAGAGCGGTCACACTATGGGGTGTATATACTGTAAGAGCGGTCACACTATGGTGTATATACTGTAAGAGCGGTCACACTATGGGGTATATACTGTAAGAGCGGTCACACTATGGGGTATATACTGTAAGAGCGGTCACACTATGGTGTATATACTGTAAGAGCGGTCACACTATGGTGTATATACTGTAAGAGCGGTCACACTATGGTGTATATACTGTAAGAGCGATCACACTATGGAGTATATACTGTAAGAGCGGTCACACTATGGTGTATATACTGTAAGAGCGGTCACACTATGGTGTATATACTGTAAGAGCGGTCACACTATGGTGTCTATACTGTAAGAGCGGTCACACTATGGAGTCTCTACTGTAAGAGCGATCACACTGTGGAGTCTATACTGTAAGAGCGGTCACACTATGGGGTATATACTGTAAGAGCGGTCACACTATGGGGTATATACTGTAAGAGCGGTCACACTATGGAGTCTCTACTGTAAGAGCGGTCACACTGTGGAGTCTATACTGTAAGAGCGGTCACACTATGGAGTCTATACTGTAAGAGCGGTC
Source organism: Dendropsophus ebraccatus (assembly GCF_027789765.1). Taxonomy (NCBI): domain Eukaryota; kingdom Metazoa; phylum Chordata; class Amphibia; order Anura; family Hylidae; genus Dendropsophus; species Dendropsophus ebraccatus. The sequence continues at coordinate 6,932,892 of NC_091455.1, forward strand.
ACACTATGGAGTCTATACTGTAAGAGCGATCACACTATGGAGTCTATACAAGGCCACCCAAAAAGACTTGTACTCTCAGCGGTGTATTGTCTACAGTTGTCATGACTTGCAAAAAAATCACAGTTTTTTTACCGCAATTTTGCACAAATGAGGGCATCATGACATTATCTATCCAGTACTATGAGCACCAGGCTAGTGCTGTTATAGTTACAGTGGGGTTGGGGGGCCCAGGCTTGGTGAACAGCCCGGTGCCTATTGTAAGGTTAATCCGCCCCTGATGACGACGCAAGCTATCACCCACACAATCTTCTAACAACCCAGGGATATCTATAGATGAGGTCACTCACCGATCCCCACGACCTGCACAGAGGTCAAACAGGATGTGGTCCCAGCGGTGCAGTTGGTCGGGGTCAGGCAGTTGCTGTTGCTGTTTTGACTCGTACACGTGTAGCAGGTTAAGGTGTACACTGTAAGAAACAAACACAGTAAGGATGGCGGCAGTATACGGATGGCAGGAGTATATAGATATGTGATGTCCCACCACTGGTGCCAGTGTTTTGTATCATTGTATGTATTTATATGCACACCTGCAGAAGGTAATGGGTTAATGTTGTATACCATGTGTTATGTTCTGACCACTAGGAGGTGCTCTTTTCTTCTCTACCTACCCTCTCTCTTCTTTCTCCTGCACACACTCATCCCCACCACTAACAGGCAGGCATACAAAGGCCCATGTAGGTGAAGTTTTACTGGTGGAGGGAGTGCAGTGAGTTCTAGTCTAATACTCAGCAAGAGAGGACACACAAAAGCCAAGTTCCTGAGGAAGCTAAGCCGGGGCTTGGCTGATGCAAGGACCCTTGTCAGGGACAAGAAGTTCAGTTGAGTCTAGCCACCCATGTGAGCAGATGCAGTTAGAGACCAACACCTTTTTCACACTTCCATAACTACCACTAAGTTTACTATGCAATGCTAAACACACAACAGGGAGAGAAGTCACCAAGGAACACCCTGACCCACACCAGGAATACGTCTTAAAAGTGCAGGGAAGTCTCCTGAACAAGATAGGAACTAGCCTCACTAGGACAAAGCAACTAGTATACAATGTCTACGTATCCTACTGCGCAGTGCAGGTAACTTTAAAGACTCGGACACCTAGCTACACCCAAATAACCATGGCTGGGACTCGTGGTACCCTACTGGGATGGGTTCTATGCTATCGGAGGGCATAGTGGGATCGGACACAGTCTGGACATGAGTATGAGTATCACTACACTCAAGATATCGGCAAAGTACAAAGCTACACTGGGTTAGGACTCCTCTACCCTCCACAAGCACTGGTGCAACTACCCCTCTTGCTTCTCTCAAGCATCTTCCTCCAGCACTGAGCTCAAGCATTCAAGTGTGTCAAGATTTATGACTTTTGAAACCGTAAACTGTAACCTGCAAAGTTCTACAGAAAAGCTGTTATATTTTTATACTATATTTTCCCGCTTCTGTAGGTGGCGGTACCGACTGTCTGGGTAAGTCAGTTGCCAATCAGGACTGCCATAACAATAGTCCAAGTCTGACAGGTTACCGACCATTGGGGAATACAGCCAGCCACACAACAAGCAGGTACCAACATCACAGCAAGACAAGCACTGGCGTCACAACATATATCATCACTGGCTGAGCTCACACCCACCAGGACCACACAGATTAGACCCCAGCGTGATAGAAGTCTGTGCACCCACCTGTGCCTATACAGAGTGCAGCCAGCAGGAGGAGGCTGGGACAGGCGGCCATGGCTGTCAGTGGATGGAGGGCTGAGATACTCTGTGGATACGGCTCAGCAGCCCCTTTATACACTTTGTGTCGTCACACCAGTAATTACAGGTAGATGGGGGGTGAGAGCGTTGTGGTAACCTGGAGAGGATAATTATAGGGATGAGACATACACCTGTCCACGCCTGTCTCTAACAGACTGTGCCCCTCCCCCAGTATCTCACCACAGCCCATCTCTATGTGCCCCCATATCCATCTACCTATAGAGGGGAGAATAAGTATCTAATCCGCTGCCGACCACCTACACAGAATAGAGGGGGGGGGGGCATATTGCACCTGTGAGAGACAGAATCTATAGAACATTCCAGATAATCACATTGTAAATTATATTTATAAATATTCTATTTACCATTTTATATCATGTAATAAGGATGTGATACAATAGAAGAGGAGACGTTCCTATTTGGTGCAGAAACCTTTGTTTGCAGTTACAGAGGTCGGACGTTTCCTGGGGGTCCTGACCAGGTTTGCAGACCCTGCAGCAGGAGTGTGTCCCCCTCCCCCATACACATCTTCTCCACAGCTTCCAGGTTTCAGGACTGTCACTGGGGGCAACAGCTGGGGGAGACTCACCTCCACGGATTTTATATTGGGCTCCAGGACCATGAAATGCTTCTTACTGAGCCGCTCCTTAGTTGTCCCGGCTGTGTGTTTCCTCCTTAGTTGTCCCAGCTGTGTGTTTCCTCCTTAGTTGTCCCGGCTGTGTGTTTCCTCCTTAGTTGTCCCGGCTGTGTGTTTCCTCCTTAGTTGTCCCGGCTGTGGGTTTCCTCCTTAGTTGTCCTGGCTGTGTGTTTCCTCCTTAGTTGTCCTGTGGGTTTCCCCCTTAGTTGTCCCGGCTGTGGGTTTCCTCCTTAGTTGTCCCCGGCTGTGTGTTTCCTCCTTAGTTGTCCCGGCTGTGGGTTTCCTCCTTAGTTGTCCCGGCTGGGGGTCTCCTCCTTAGTTGTCCCGGCTGGGGGTCTCCTCCTTAGTTGTCCCGGCTGTGGGTTTCCTACTTAGTTGTCCCGGCTGTGTGTTTCCTCCTTAGTTGTCCCAGCTGTGGGTTTCCTCCTTAGTTGTCCCGGCTGTGTGTTTCCTCCTTAGTTGTCCCGGCTGTGGGTCTCCTCCTTAGTTGTCCCGGCTGTGGGTTTCCTCCTTAGTTGTCCTGGCTGTGGGTCTCCTCCTTAGTTGTCCCGGCTCTGTGTTTCCTCCTTAGTTGTCCCGGCTGTGGGTTTCCTCCTTAGTTGTCCCGGCTGTGGGTTTCCTCCTTAGTTGTCCCGGCTGTGGGTTTCCTCCTTAGTTGTCCCGGCTGTGGGTTTCCTCCTTAGTTGTCCCGGCTGTGTGTTTCCTCCTTAGTTTTCCCGGCTGGGGGTCTCCTCCTTAGTTGTCCCGGCTGTGTGTCTCCTCCTTAGTTGTCCCGGCTGTGGGTTCTCTCCTTAGTTGTCCCGGCTGGGGGTTTTCTCCTTGGTTATCCTGGCTGTGTGTTTCCTCCTTAGTTGTCCCGGCTATGAGTTTCCTCCTTAGTTGTCCCGGCTGTGGGTCTCCTCCTTAGTTGTCCCGGCTGTGGGTCTCCTCCTTAGTTGTCCCCGGCTGTGTGTTTCCTCCTTAGTTGTCCCGGCTGTGGGTTTCCTCCTTAGTTGTCCCGACTGTGGGTTCTCTCCTTAGTTGTCCAGGCTGTGGGTCTCCTCCTCAGTTGTCCTGGCTGTGGGTTTCCTCCTTAGTTGTCCCGGCTGTGGGTTTCCTTCTTAGTTGTCCCGGCTGTGGGTTCTCTCCTTAGTTGTCCCGACTGTGGGTTCTCTCCTTAGTTGTCCAGGCTGTGGGTCTCCTCCTCAGTTGTCCTGGCTGTGGGTTTCCTCCTCAGTTGTCCCGGCTGTGTGTTTCCTTCTTAGTTGTCCCGGCTGTGGGTCTCCTCCTTCGTTGTCCTGGCTGTGGGTCTCCTCCTTAGTTGTCCCGGCTGTGGGTTTCCTCCTTAGTTGTCCAGGCTGTGGGTCTCCTCCTTAGTTGTCCCGGCTATGAGTTTCCTCCTTAGTTGTCCCGGCTGTGTGTTTCCTCCTTAGTTGTCCCGGCTGTGTGTTTCCTCCTTAGTTGTCCCGGCTGTGGGTTTCCTCCTTAGTTGTCCTGGCTGTGTGTTTCCTCCTTAGTTGTCCTGTGGGTTTCCCCCTTAGTTGTCCCGGCTGTGGGTTTCCTCCTTAGTTGTCCCCGGCTGTGTGTTTCCTCCTTAGTTTTCCCGGCTGTGGGTTTCCTCCTTAGTTGTCCCGGCTGGGGGTCTCCTCCTTAGTTGTCCCGGCTGTGGGTTTCCTACTTAGTTGTCCCGGCTGTGTGTTTCCTCCTTAGTTGTCCCAGCTGTGGGTTTCCTCCTTAGTTGTCCCGGCTGTGTGTTTCCTCCTTAGTTGTCCCGGCTGTGGGTCTCCTCCTTAGTTGTCCCGGCTGTGGGTTTCCTCCTTAGTTGTCCCGGCTGTGGGTTTCCTCCTTAGTTGTCCTGGCTGTGGGTCTCCTCCTTAGTTGTCCCGGCTCTGTGTTTCCTCCTTAGTTGTCCCGGCTGTGGGTTTCCTCCTTAGTTGTCCCAGCTGTGTGTTTCCTCCTTAGTTGTCCCGGCTGTGGGTCTCCTCCTTAGTTGTCCCCGGCTGTGTGTTTCCTCCTTAGTTGTCCCGGCTGTTGGTTTCCTTCTTAGTTGTCCCGGCTGTGGGTTCTCTCCTTAGTTGTCCCGACTGTGGGTTCTCTCCTTAGTTGTCCAGGCTGTGGGTCTCCTCCTCAGTTGTCCTGGCTGTGGGTCTCCTCCTTAGTTGTCCCGGCTGTGTGTTTCCTCCTTAGTTGTCCAGGCTGTGGGTCTCCTCCTTAGTTGTCCCGGCTATGAGTTTCCTCCTTAGTTGTCCCGGCTGTGGGTTTCCTCCTTAGTTGTCCCAGCTGTGTGTTTCCTCCTTAGTTGTCCCGGCTGTGGGTCTCCTCCTTAGTTGTCCTGGCTGTGGGTCTCCTCCTTAGTTGTCCCCGGCTGTGTGTTTCCTCCTTAGTTGTCCCGGCTGTGGGTTTCCTCCTTAGTTGTCCTGTGTGTTTCCCCCTTAGTTGTCCCGGCTGGGGGTTTCCTCCTTAGTTGTCCCGGCTGTGGGTTCTCTCCTTAGTTGTCCCGGCTGTGTGTTTCCTTCTTAGTTGTCCCGGCTGTGGGTCTCCTCCTTAGTTGTCCCGGCTGTGGGTTTCCTCCTTAGTTGTCCAGGCTGTGGGTCTCCTCCTTAGTTGTCCCGGCTATGAGTTTCCTCCTTAGTTGTCCCGGCTGTGGGTTTCCTCCTTAGTTGTCCCAGCTGTGTGTTTCCTCCTTAGTTGTCCCGGCTGTGGGTCTCCTCCTTAGTTGTCCCGGCTGTGGGTCTCCTCCTTAGTTGTCCCCGGCTGTGTGTTTCCTCCTTAGTTGTCCCGGCTGTTGGTTTCCTCCTTAGTTGTCCCGGCTGTTGGTTTCCTCCTTAGTCGTCCCGACTGTGGGTTTCGGGTCATTGTCAGCAGGAAGACCCGGCCACCACCCATCTACATGGATAGACTGACTGGATTTCCAACTTAGTTCTCTAACTTTATCAAAATAAACCTTCACGGTGGGTTCCCACGTACCGGAATGTCAGTGGATCTCACGCTGAGCAGGACGCCAGGGTGCTAGGAGCCACAGAAGCAGCCGCAGCGCAGACGGGTAATGTATTCACTGGGCCCTGGCGGGTTAAGGAAGATAAGAAGGGAAATTTTGGCAGCACATCTATGACTCTGTTCACACTGCAGGTTTCACGCGGTGTTTACCGTGTGTTCGCTGGGAGGAGTATACACAGTAAGCCCATGCACCTGTGGGTTGCTGTTGCACCTGGGTTAAGGAAGATGGCGCTTTACATAATAGCAGTGGAAATAAAAAAGTGAGAGCGAGTATGTAAACTTATTCGAGCTGACAGTACCGGGAATAGGAGCAGAAGGATAGGGGAGAAGTAAGAGATCGCGGGGGTCCTTTGTTTTGAATACAGCCGCAGGTAGAGCACTTGGTTTTTTCAGTGGCTCCATAGTAATGAATAGACCCACAGGTCATGTGCCGTACCCGCAGCTCTAAGGAGACTGTGACCAATGCAGAGATTTCTGGGGGAGGTCTGATCCACTGCCATCACTTACTTGTCCCCTGTCCTATGGCTAGGGGACAAGTTATCTTACCTTCTCCTCCTCCCCCCCTCCCCAGTTTCTGGCTCCCCTTCTCACTCCCCCACCAGGATCCCAGCATCCCCTTCCTCCTCCTCCCCTCTGCAGAGTCCCAGCACCCCCATCCCTCTCCAGGGTCCCGGCTCCCCCTCCTCACTTCCCTCTCCAGGGCCCCGGGCTCCACCTCCTCACTCCCGGCCCCAGCACCCCCATCCTGCTCCTTAGTCTCCAGGGCCCCGGCTCCCCCTCCTCACTTCCCTCTCCAGGGCCCCGGCTCCCCCTCCTCACTCCCGGGCCCCAGCACCCCCATCCTGCTCCTTAGTCTCCAGGGCCCCGGCTCCCCCTCCTCACTTCCCTCTCCAGGGCCCCCGGCTCCCCCTCCTCACTTCCCTCTCCAGGGCCCCGGCTCCCCCCCCCTTACTCCCCTCAGCCAGCGGGCCCCAGCACCCCCATCCTGCTCCTTGGTCTCCAGGGCCCCAGCTCCCCCCTCCTCCTCACTCCCCCGCCGGGGCCCCAGCACCCTCTCCTCCTCGGTCTCCAGCTCCCCCTCCTCACTCCCGGGCCCCAGCACCCCCATCCTGCTCCTTGGTCTCCAGGGCCCCAGCTCCCCCCCCCTCCTCACTCCCCCGCCGGGGCCCCAGCACCCTCTCCTCCTCGGTCTCCAGGAGGGGTCGGAGTTGTTAGTAACTGGTCTGGTGACTTGCAGAGCCGGACTTTCCCGCTCATCCTTTGTGCTGCTTTAGGGTTGTGCTGGTTACTGTACATGTGACAGTGAATGGTCACCAGGACACGACACACACAAACATCACCGGGACACGCCATGTCCTCACACTATACATTCTATACATCTCATGAATCACTAACAGGGTGACAATGGGTTTCCCCCCTGAATAGGGCAGCTATTCCCTATGGAGGATTCCATACACCACGGCAATGCACGGCCCTGTGAACCTCCTAAAGGTGAGCAGATACATACAGTATAGTGGTCTCTCTCATCTCTCTATACCAGTCAGCAAGTAACAAACAATACCACCACACCATGACTACCGCCATCATTACCATACAGTGACAGATATAACAGTATACACAGGACAAATAATACTGCCACACCATCACCACCACCGTGACTGGATTATGCCAATGAAAGACCAATGTTCTTCCTAAGCAGTGACCATATAGAGGAACATCCAGCTGTACAGAAGTTCTGCCGACCTCATAAGTGATTACAGTGCAGTTACATCCAGTGACTCACAGGAGGAGTCTTCTCTGCATGAATTGCTAGTGATGTTTTAGATAGTCAAAGTTCTTTGCTTTTCTTTTTCTCCTCCTTCTGGCGCAGCCATCACAATGTCTTCTCTGGCTGTGACTTGTCTTCACAGAATCTGCCAGACAGACGTTTTAGGCTCAGTTCTTCATCATCATCATCTTCTCTATACAAACTGCCCATGTGTATTGCTACACACTAACAGTGTCGGCTCTCTGCCCCTCCATATAAGCAGTTACACCAAATATGTGCCTCCAAATAGTAGTGCCCCCCCATATACTATAAGGCCCCTCCATATAGTTTGAACTTTGTGTCCCCAAACAGTATTTGGGCCCCTTCATGCATCCAGGTAGGCAGACACCCCATCCCCCAGTAGGTAGTATCCCCCATGTTGCTATTACCTTGGGTTTTCTCCTTGGTTGTCCCGGCTGTAGGTTTCCCCCTTAGTTGTTCCGGCTGTGGGTTTCCCCCTTAGTTGTCCCGGCTGTGGGTTCTCTCCTTAGTTGTCCCGGCTGTGGGTTTCCCCCTTAGTTGTCCTGGCTGTGGGTCTCCTCCTTAGTTGTCCCGGCTGTGGGTTTCCCCCTTAGTTGTCCCGGCTGTGGGTTTCCCCCTTAGTTGTCCCGGCTGTGGGTTTCCCCCTTAGTTGTCCCGGCTGTGTGTTTCCTCCTTAGTTGTCCCGGCTGTGTGTTTCCTCCTTAGTTGTCCCGGCTGTGGGTTTCCCCCTTAGTTGTCCCGGCTGTGTGTTTCCCCCTTAGTTGTCCCGGCTGTGTGGTTCGGGTCATTGTCAGCTGGAAGACCCGGCCACCACCCATCCTCACGGCTGTTACTGAGGGAAGGAGGTTGTTGTATCTGGTGATACATGGCGCCATCCGTCCTCTCTTCTATACGCTGCAGTCGTCCTGTCCCCTCTGCTTCATGGATTGGACTGTGTTCCTGGAGTTGTCCTCCTTCTTCTTCCTCCAAACACAGGGAGTGGAGTGGATACCGAAAAGTTGTATTTTGGCTTCATCTGACCACATGACCTTCTGCCATGTCTCCCCTGGATCATCCGGATGGTCAGTAGTGACCTCACATGGGCCTGGACATGTGCAGGTGTGAGCAGGGTGACCTGGTGTGTCCTACAGGATTATAATCCCTGATGGTGTAGTGTAACAGTGATCTATGAGAGTGTGGTCCCAGCTCTCTTCAGGTCAGTGACCAGGTCTTCCTGTGTAATTCTGGGCTAATTTCTGACCTTTTCCGTAATCCTCCTTACCCCACGAGGTGAGATTTTGCACAGATCCACAGACTGACACTCATCTTGTGTTTCCTCCATTTTCTAATAATTGCGCCAACAGTTGTTGCCTTCTCACCAAGCTGCTGCCTATTGTCCTGTAGCCCATCTCAGCCTTATGCAGGTCTACAGTTTTGTCCCTAGACAGTTCTTTGGCCTTGGCCATGGAGAAGAGGTTGGAGTGTGATGAGTGTGTGGACAGGTGATTATTATACAGGTAACAAGATGAAACGTGCAGGTAATCCAAGTAATGAGTGCAGAGGGGGAGGAGCTTCTTATAGAGATACTAGGGCCGCATTCACACGTCCCGTGAGCTGCACGGCTGTCATTACAGCGCGGCGAATACCTGTAACAGTTCCCCCGCACGAGGGACAGACTACGGTACAGGCCTTCAGCGTCCGTGTTCCACGTGAACATGTGAATGCGTCCTCACAGCTCTGAGAGACAGAATTCCTTCTGATTGGTCGGTGATCAAACCCTTATTTCATGCAAGATGGAGGCAGAGCTTGCTCCGTCCTCTCCCGCTTTACACCTAACACCGATACAAGAAGCAATTAAACAAAATACACACTTTATTTCCCTTCATCACAGGTATCAAAATAAATTAGAAAGAAATAAATTAAAGTGACGCCGTCTGCATAGAAACATAATACTTCACCTGTGTAACATACAAGATCCTCAGGTTTCTTTTTTTCCCCCTTTGGTATCAAATATACAAAAAAAAAAAAAACACAAACATAACGACCGAAGAATCCCTGAGATTCAGAGACGGGGACATCCAGAGCCAGACGACCCCCAGCAATCCTATCTGTTCCAGAGAAAGCTGGGAGACACCCAAGATGGCTGCCGTATGCTCTGGAGGCCTGTGGAACGCGCTGTGGTAATTGTGCTCCTTAAATTCATACTTAGTTGAAAGAACACCGCACCCAGGATGGCACCGCAGCCGCACACAGAGGTCAGGCACCGCAGCCGCACACAGACAGAGGTCAGACATCAGAGACGTGAAAGATGTGACCCTACCAGGGAGGTGCTGGGGAAAATGGGGTATAGAAACTAGGCTTCCTAGTACAGACATCAGAGACATGGCCCATCTAAGCAGGGGTCGGGCATCAGAGACATGGCCCATCTAAGCAGGGGTCGGGCATCAGAGACATGGCCCATCTAAGCAGGGGTCGGGCATCAGAGACATGGCCCATCTAAGCAGGGGTCGGGCATCAAAGACGAGGCACATCAGGGCAGGGGGCGGGCATCAGAGACACAACACATCGGGGCAGGGGGCAGGCATCAGAGATGAGGCACATCAGGGCAGGGGTCGGGCATCAGAGACCAGGCACATCAGGGCAGGGGTCGGACATCAGAGACCAGGCACATCAGGGCAGGGGTCGGACATCAGAGACCAGGCACATCAGGGCAGGGGTCAGGCATCAGAGACACAACACATCGGGGCAGGGGGCAGGCATCAGAGATGAGGCACATCGGGGCAGGGGTCCACTGGAGAGGTGGTGGAGCCCTCCTGGCAAGAACGACGTTAAAACTCAAAGTCTTCATTGGTCATGTCAATGGCCCAGGCAAACTTCTCCCGCTGCGTCTTGTTGTAAATCTTCTCAATGGGCACGCCGTACTTCTTACACCTGCAGCAAAGGGAATGGGATGTGAAGCAGGACATACAGCAGCTAATAACTATGGGAAAACTGGAGATTTTACTGGAGAATTACAAATCTATATAACTTTCTGACACCAGGTGATGTGAAAAATAAAACTTTTCTCCGGAGTCGCTCTTTAAACACGAATAGGGCTGAGATGTAATACCAGACAAAAACCACACGGACAGAGGGGGCGCTGTGTAAATTACTGCATTAAAGGGGTTGAGCTGTTATCTCTGTAAGAAGCTGCAGCCTAATGTGAGGTAAGACAAGACTCCTCCGTATTGCGGCCTGTATACCTGACCCAAAGCTGCACCCCTGCTGGTGGCAATGGGTACTGCAGGCGTATGTGTGTATAGCTATCCATCTCAGAGAAATACAGCACAGGATCTGGGGCCACCCAAGGACCCCCCTTACCAGGCCACGGTAATCCTGGGGTCCAGATAGTTCAGCTTGGACGTGCCCAGAGCGATCTGCTTGTTCTCCTCCTTATCGGTGGCCTGAAGCTTCAGTTTCATCAGCTGCTCCTCCAGCCGCTCCACCTGCTTCTTCTTCTTCTCCACCTCCCTGGAAATACATCAGTCAGTGGATGCCAACGCAGCACAAAAAGTATACAGACCCGGCGACCCGCGGCCCAGACCCCCAGCGACATGGCTCCTTACTTCTTGTTGCGATCGTTCTGGTGAGCTTTATAATCGGCTTTCGCTTTCTTCAGCTCCTTCTTGGCCTCTTTTAGTTGCTGTTCCTTCGCATCAATCTGCAAAGATTAACAATCAGTCATGTAACCCAACTAAGTGAATGACCCCCTACACCCACAGCTGGAGGGGGCTACGTCTGGACCCCATGTTACTGCTTCATATACACATAACATTCCCGCTCAGTGACCCATCAGCCGCACATCGTACCTTTGCCTGCAGATTTTGCATGGATTTTTCGAAGGTCTTTGGTGGTGCCCTCTGGTGGTTACACAGGAGCGCTACAGCTCTATTGGCGCGGTTATAGGACAGGATCTTGGCTGCGACGTTGTCATCCGCTGGAACATGAAATGAGATCATTGGATACGGCTATTAGATGCAGGAGGCCTCATCCATTTTACATCATCATCTCTGAGGCCACTGACCATTGGTGAGCTCCTTCAGCTGGTTCTGCAGGGTGATGGAGGCGTTGTAGGTTCTGAACACTTTGGCCGTCAGCCCGTCCATCAGGTCCTGGAGGTGTTTGTTTACAATGGACGTCTGGAGAGCATAAATACATATATACAGTGAGAGGAGATGAACACTGCCAGAGGGGGAGTATGGGGGGGGGGGGGCAGAGCAGTCATTTATTCCCTTCCATTAAACACATACACAACCAAGCTGAGCGTACAAGTAGCTGTTAAGTAGAAGTAGAATAGCCACTCGCTTAGGCTGGGTTCACACTGCGTTTCTGCAATCTGCTTTTTTTTCATCTGTGTCTTGCAAAGAAAAGAAAATGGATGAAAACGGATGCTTTTGGGTGCATCAGTTTTGATCCATTTTCTCACTTTCCATAAATCTTTTTTAAGCAGAGTTCACGCTACGTTTTTTTATCCGTTTTACAAAAAACATAAAAACAGATGCATTTGTGCACATCGGTTTTCTTTATCATTGACTTGCATTGTAAAAAACAAACAAACATAAAAACGCACCCTTTTTTATCGTACACAAAAACGTGGTGTTATTTTTATAATGAAAGTCAACAGAAAAACGGACGCTCACAATTGCTTTTGTTTTTATATGTTTTTTTTTGCAAAAAACAGATAGGGAAGAAAAAAAAACAAAACTACAAAAACGCAGCATGAACCCGGCCTAACTCGTCCCTTCTTTCAGCCACCAGTTTGCGCTAGGGAAAACGTATGCCGACATATACCATGGCGGGGCTGTATGTATACATTGGGGGAACAGACCTAAGTCATTACATGTGGTCTACTAAGGTGTAAGAGCCCCCTGACATCTGTGCCGTGACCTCATCACTGCCGCTGCAGACCACAAAGGCTTGAGACCCTATTACACAGATTTATCTGACAGATCCTTAAAGCCAAAGCCAGGAATGGATGTGAGAAGAGGAGAAATCTCAGTCTTTCCTTTATGAGCCCTTCTCAGGTTATAGTCTGTTCCCGGCTTTGGCTTCAATGATCTGTCAGATAATCTGTCTGTGTAATAGGGCCTTTACACTTCGTTCCAGCAGCTGCATCTTTCAGGCTGTGTTCAGACATCACGTATCCTGTGATGGATAGAAGCCGGATACTCACATTAAGTCGGTCAAACAGATCGTCGTCCGGGTTCTTATTCTCCATAAACAGCTTCAGGTTCTTGAACACCTGAGAGGCAGGAAGAACGGCAGAGAGTCATTACACGAGGAACACTTCACCTGTCAAAAGATGAAGATGACCCTGGACCTCGCACCCGAGAAACAACTACGATCAGGATGCAAAGCAGGGGGAAGCACATGGCAGCGCACTTCACTCCACGGGGGACAATCAAATCCAACCTATATGCTCCATTATGGTTTATGGGGCAAGTCAGCTGGATCTCACTGCTATGCATCCTACCCTGCTATATAATCCTGATCATGTGACCAGAATGAGTAAATGCACATAGAGGGGTATATAGAGGCCATATGAGGATTAGCCACTGCCAGCTAGAACACAAGAGGGCAGTATGGTCCATGACTGTGCGGTAGCCTCGGATACAGGGTAACAACATATCTGTATACAGGTTACAGTGACGATGAATGCTGGTTAATGGTCCTTACCCTAATAGCTCTTTATAAGCCGCGTCTCTATATTAGGGATGTGTATAGGAGCCTCCAGACTCCAGTAGGTTCTTAGTAGTTCCTGTACCAGTCAAAATATCTGTTTGTACTACAACAGTACTTATCAGCTGCTGTATGTCCTGCAGGAAGTGGTGTATTCTCTCCCGTCTGACACAGTGCTCTCTGCTGCCACCTCTGTCCATGTCAGGAACTGTCCAGAACAGCAGCAAATCTGCATAGAAAACCTCTCTTGCTCTGGACAGTTCCTGACATGGACAGAGGTGGCAGCAGAGAGCACTGTGTCAGACTGGAGAGAATACACCACTTCCTGTAGGACATACAGCAGCTGATAAGTACTGGAAGGCTAGAGATTTTTTTAATAGAATTACAAATCTATATAACTTTCTGACACCAGTGGATCTGTATAGAGTATTTGTATAGGCTGTAAGAAGCAATTCCCACATCCACAGCCCTCAACGTACCTGCGGACAGAACTACGGACGTGCATCCATATTAGCACAGACCCCTGCATTTAGGAGATTCTCGCTGATGCATTGTTTTTTGGCCTGGATCACGGCTCTAACACAGATCTGTAAAGCTTACAGATGTGTGTATGGGACCATAGAAATGAATGGGTCCACAGAATAATCCGATGGTGTTAATCCTAAAGCCACTTTCACACATTAACCAGTACACAGCATCACTGTAACCTGTATATGGATTAATGTTGCTGCTCTGTAACTGAAGATGCAGCACAGCTGTGGACAATACTGCCATCTAGTGTTCTGTGAGGATATTGCCATACTTCTCCATTCGCTCCTGTCTTCCTATACAGCACTATAGAAAATCCATGATACAAGGGGAGGAGATTTTACATTATTATAATTACTAACAGAGGTTACATTGTATGATGAGCGACTGGTTAGAGTGAATCACTAGTGGAGATATAAAGTGAGGCCAAGAGTGCGGAATAATGTCATGTAGATGTACAGAACTCACTGTGTAAGGAGATCAGTGATGTCCGCCCATACCTTCTGCTTCACTCGGTCTCCTCCTTCAGGATCCCAACTTACCATCAGCGATTTGGGACCTTTGTATCGCCCCCCCCAGGCTGAGAACAAGGCCTGAAGGCTATACTGTATATACACATGTACCCCCAGTTTATACTATACTGTGTGTATATATATATATATATATATATATATATATATATATATATATATACACACACACACACACACACACACACACACACAACCCTCTGTACCCCCGATTTTAATGTACTATATATACACAGGCCCCTGTACCCCAGATTATACTATACTGTACATGTGCACAGCCATCTGTACCTTAGACTAGTATTTTCCCTTTGCTGACACACTGTAATGGACAATACCCTAGCGATCTGCAGTGTTACCTCTTTCTCCACAGGGACCTTGTTGTAATATCTGATTGAATCTTTTCCCAGGAAGTCGAACTCCACCATGTACTGCTGCCCGTCCAGCTCCGGATACAACTTGATGTGCTCCACCCTGAGGGAGCAGCAGCCCACCGTGTCCGCCGTCTCCCCCTCCTCCTTCTCGTTTCCCGCTCGGAGCGCCAGCTGTCAGGGAAGACCACAGTCACCTCATGCTCTCAGCCATGTCACTAGTCCTATATTATAAGGGTTTATTCTCAGATCATGTGTTTTGCTGCATTGTGGAGATCAGCCGGCGTGGCCTGGAGATCGGCCGCTGGCATGGGTCGGCATGACCAGGAGATCGGCCGCTGGCATGGGTCGGCATGACCAGGAGATCGGCCGCTGGCATGGGTCGGCATGACCAGGAGATCGGCCGCTGGCATGGGTCGGCATGACCAGGAGATCGGCCGCTGGCATGGGTCGGCATGACCAGGAGATCGGCCGCTGGCATGGGTCGGCATGACCAGGAGATCGGCCGCTGGCATGGGTCGGCATGACCAGGAGATCGGCCGCTGGCATGGGTCGGCATGACCAGGAGATCGGCCGCTGGCATGGGTCGGCATGACCAGGAGATCGGCCGCTGGCATGGGTCGGCATGACCAGGAGATCGGCCGCTGGCATGGGTCGGCATGACCAGGAGATCGGCCGCTGGCATGGGTCGGCATGACCAGGAGATCGGCCGCTGGCATGGGTCGGCATGACCAGGAGATCGGCCGCTGGCAAGGGTCGGCATGACCAGGAGATCGGCCGCTGGCATGGGTCGGCATGACCAGGAGATCGGCCGCTGGCATGGGTCGGCATGACCAGGAGATCGGCCGCTGGCATGGGTCGGCATGACCAGGAGATCGGCCGCTGGCATGGGTCGGCATGACCAGGAGATCGGCCGCTGGCATGGGTCGGCATGACCAGGAGATCGGCATGACCAGGAAATCGGCCGCCGGCGTGGGTCGGCATGGCCAGGAGATCGGTCCGTCATGTACCTTGTCGATGAAATACAGCGCCACCGCTCTCTGCCGCTTCTTCATCTCTCGGGACTTCCAGTCCACACGATATTGGGATCGGATCTGGTCGACCACACTCTTCAGGCGACGTGCTGTCTCGTACTTCTGCCAGTCTTTCTCCCCCTGCAACACACAGAGAAGAACCCTAGTAACACAGGCACCCCGCTGCTCCGGCTATTCCTCGATGGGACCTCTGTCTGTCTTAGGCTGTAGTTCTATCCTTGGGGGTCCGCATGTTAGATGCCCCCTGGACCTGGCACAGAGAACCTTTCATACCATGTTCACCTTCCTGTCTTACAGCTGATTATTGAGATTCTGGAGCATCAGGTGCTGGACAGAGCTTCACTCCAGAGATCAGAGACCACATTATAGCAGAAGGAGAGAGAAGACTCATCTGATGTGGTCAGTAAGCTGCAACTAAAGCTTATAGTGGTTCCTAATACAGCCGGGAGCAGATGATACAACAGGGCCAGATACAGGACAGGAGAGAGGGGTCGGAGGATGGGAGTATTCCATAGGAGAGGAGAGAGGGGTCGGAGGATGGGAGTATTCCATAGGAGAGAGAGAGGTCGGAGGATAGGAGTATTCTATAGCAGAGGAGAGAGAGGCCGGAGAATGGGAGTATTCCACAGGAGAGAGGCCAGAGGATGGGAGTATTCCATAGGATAGGAGAGAGGCCAGAGGATGGGAGTATTCCATAGGAGAGGTCGGAGGATGGGAGTATTCCATAGGAGAGAGAGAGAGGGAGGTCGGTGGATGGGAGTATTCCATAGGAGAGGTTGGAGGATGGGAGTATTCCATAGGTGAGGAAAGAGAGGCCGGAGGATGGGAGTATTCCATAGGTGAGGAAAGAGAGGCCGGAGGATGGGAGTATTCCTCCCCTATAGCACTGTTCCGTCCTGAGTTTCTCACCTTGAGTTTGGAGCTGGGGTTCAGCATTATGTACTTGATGGATCCCTGAATATTCTCCGTCCAGGACGCCAGCCAGGTGACTGTGTTGTCGAAGCGAACCTCCTTCCACCTGTGACCGGGGGGCGGCTCGGGGATCCTGGAGTCTCTGATGAGAGAAAGTTACATCGCTCACTACAGTATATAATGCACGGCCTATTATCCAGTATACTATACACCAGTCGGGCCGCTGGTCGGCACATTATACGGTATAATAACGCACTGCCTATTATCCAGTATACTATACACCAGTCCGGACGCTGGTCAGCACATTATACAGTATAACACACTGCCTATTATCCAGTATACTATACACCAGTCCGGCCGCTGGTCAGCACATTATACGGTATAATAACACACGGCCTATTATCCAGTATACTATACACCAGTCCGGACGCTGGTCAGCACATTATACGGTATAATAACACACGGCCTATTATCCAGTATACTATACACCAGTCCGGCCGCTGGTCAGCACATTATACGGTATAATAACACGGCCTATTATCCAGTACACTATACACCAGTCCGGCCGCTGGTCGGCACATTATACGGTATAATAACGCACTGCCTATTATCCAGTACACTATACACCAGTCCGGCCGCTGGTCGGCACATTATACGGTATAATAACACACTGCCTATTATCCAGTACACTATACACCAGTCCGGACGCTGGTCAGCACATTATACGGTATAATAACACACGGCCTATTATCCAGTATACTATACACCAGTCCGGCCGCTGGTCAGCACATTATACGGTATAATAACACGGCCTATTATCCAGTACACTATACACCAGTCCGGCCGCTGGTCGGCACATTATACGGTATAATAACGCACTGCCTATTATCCAGTATACTATACACCAGTCCGGCCACTGGTCAGCACATTATACAGTATAATAAAGCACTGCCTATTATCCAGTATACTATACACCAGTCCGGCCGCTGGTCAGCACATTATACGGTATAATAACGCACTGCCTATTATCCAGTATACTATACACCAGTCCGGCCGCTGGTCGGCACATTATACGGTATAATAACGCACTGCCTATTATCCAGTATACTATACACCAGTGCTTCTAAGCGGCCGCTGTTCCACCTTTCAGAGCCTGCTGGGAGATGTAGTTCCACAGCAGCGGGAGACGCACAGGCTGGCTCTACACTCACTCGCTGCAGTTTATGATGACGTCTTCCGGCCGTATCCTCAGCTTTAACATCCCCATCTTGGGGTGATCACCGCGGCCTCGGAACAGTCCTGGGGGCTCGATCTTGAAGTTTCCGATCTTCTCCCTGTGTCCGTCCAGGGTGCAGTAACCATATTCCTCCTGAATCTTAGAGGATTCTTCTTTCAATTTCTGGCAAAATAAATTCAAAAAATATAAAAAACACCAAAAAGCCAAATCCCTCCTCACACCCGACACCATAAATCAAATGACCGGGACGCAGTCACACAATGGGGATCTATCCCGTAGGATTCGGCAACTGAGAACCAACGTCTGTGGCTCATGGCTCTCAGCTGTCATATAGACCACGTGGATAATACAGTCAGGATGCGCTCTACCACCATGTGGATAATACAGTCAGAGATGTGCTCTACCACCATGTAGATAATACAGTCAGGGATGCGCTCTACCACCATGTGGATAATACAGTCAGGATGCCCTCTACCACCACGTGGATAATACAGTCAGGATGCGCTCTACCACCACGTGGATAATACAGTCAGGATGCGCTCTACCACCATGTGGATAATACAGAGATGCGCTCTACCACCACGTGGATAATACAGTCAGAGATGTGCTCTACCACTATGTGGATAATACAGTCAGGATGCGCTCTACCACCATGTGGATAATACAGTCAGGGATGCCCTCTACCACCACGTGGATAATACAGAGATGCGCTCTACCACCATGTGGATAATACAGAGATGGGCTCTACCACCATGTGGATAATACAGAGATGCGCTCTACCACCATGTGGATAATACAGTCAGGATGCGCTCTACCACCACGTGGATAATACAGTCAGGATGCGCTCTACCACCATGTGGATAATACAGTCAGGATGCGCTCTACCACCATGTGGATAATACAGAGATGCGCTCTACCACCACGTGGATAATACAGAGATGGGCTCTACCACCATGTGGATAATACAGAGATGCGCTCTACCACCATGTGGATAATACAGAGATGCGCTCTACCACCATGTGGATAATACAGAGATGCGCTCTACCACCATGTGGATAATACAGTCAGGATGCGCTCTACCACCACGTGGATAATACAGTCAGGATGCGCTCTACCACCATGTGGATAATACAGTCAGGATGCGCTCTACCACCATGTGGATAATACAGTCAGGGATGCCCTCTACCACCACGTGGATAATACAGAGATGCGCTCTACCACCACGTGGATAATACAGTCAGGATGCGCTCTACCACCATGTGGATAATACAGTCAGGATGCGCTCTACCACCACGTGGATAATACAGTCAGGATGCGCTCTACCACCATGTGGATAATACAGAGATGCGCTCTACCACCATGTGGATAATACAGTCAGGATGCGCTCTACCACCACGTGGATAATACAGAGATGCGCTCTACCACCATGTGGATAATACAGAGATGCGCTCTACCACCATGTGGATAATACAGTCAGGATGCGCTCTACCACCATGTGGATAATACAGTCAGGATGCGCTCTACCACCATGTGGATAATACAGTCAGGATGCGCTCTACCACCATGTGGATAATACAGTCAGGATGCGCTCTACCGCCACGTGGATAATACAGTCAGAGATGTGCTCTACCACCATGTGGATAATACAGAGATGCGCTCTACCACCATGTGGATAATACAGAGATGCGCTCTACCACCATGTGGATAATACAGTCAGGATGCGCTCTATCACCATGTGGATAATACAGTCAGGGATGCCCTCTACCACCATGTGGATAATACAGTCAGGATGCGCTCTACCACCATGTGGATAATACAGAGATGCGCTCTACCACCATGTGGATAATACAGTCAGGATGCGCTCTACCACCACGTGGATAATACAGAGATGCGCTCTACCACCATGTGGATAATACAGTCAGGATGCGCTCTACCACCACGTGGATAATACAGAGATGCGCTCTACCGCCACGTGGATAATACAGTCAGAGATGTGCTCTACCACCATGTGGATAATACAGAGATGCGCTCTACCACCATGTGGATAATACAGAGATGCGCTCTACCACCATGTGGATAATACAGAGATGCGCTCTACCACCACGTGGATAATACAGTCAGGATGCGCTCTACCACCACGTGGATAATACAGTCAGGATGCGCTCTACCACCATGTGGATAATACAGAGATGCGCTCTACCACCATGTGGATAATACAGTCAGGATGCGCTCTATCACCATGTGGATAATACAGTCAGGATGCGCTCTACCACCACGTGGATAATACAGTCAGGATGCGCTCTACCACCATGTGGATAATACAGTCAGGATGCGCTCTATCACCATGTGGATAATACAGTCAGGGATGCCCTCTACCACCATGTGGATAATACAGTCAGGATGCGCTCTACCACCATGTGGATAATACAGAGATGCGCTCTACCACCATGTGGATAATACAGTCAGGATGCGCTCTACCACCACGTGGATAATACAGAGATGCGCTCTACCACCATGTGGATAATACAGTCAGGATGCGCTCTACCACCACGTGGATAATACAGAGATGCGCTCTACCGCCACGTGGATAATACAGTCAGAGATGTGCTCTACCACCATGTGGATAATACAGAGATGCGCTCTACCACCATGTGGATAATACAGAGATGCGCTCTACCACCATGTGGATAATACAGAGATGCGCTCTACCACCATGTGGATAATACAGAGATGCGCTCTACCACCACGTGGATAATACAGTCAGGATGCGCTCTACCACAATGTGGATAATACAGTCAGGATGCGCTCTACCACCATGTGGATAATACAGTCAGGATGCGCTCTACCACCATGTGGATAATACAGTCAGGGATGCGCTTTACCACCATGTGGATAATACAGTCAGGATGTGCTCTACCACCATGTGGATAATACAGAGATGCGCTCTACCACCATGTGGATAATACAGAGATGCGCTCTACCACCATGTGGATAATACAGAGATGGGCTCTACCACCATGTGGATAATACAGAGATGTGCTCTACCACCATGTGGATAATACAGTCAGGATGCGCTCTACCACCATGTGGATAATACAGAGATGCGCTCTACCACCATGTGGATAATACAGAGATGCGCTCTACCACCATGTGGATAATACAGTCAGGATGCGCTCTACCACCATGTGGATAATACAGAGATGCGCTCTACCACCATGTGGATAATACAGAGATGCGCTCTACCACCATGTGGATAATACAGTCAGGATGCGCTCTACCACCATGTGGATAATACAGTAAGGGATGCGCTCTACCACCATGTGGATAATACAGTCAGGATGCGCTCTACCACCACGTGGATAATACAGTCAGGATGCGCTCTACCACCACGTGGATAATACAGTCAGGATGCGCTCTACCACCATGTGGATAATACAGAGATGCGCTCTACCACCATGTGGATAATACAGAGATGCACTCTACCACCATGTGGATAATACAGTCAGGATGCGCTCTACCACCATGTGGATAATACAGAGATGCGCTCTACCACCACGTGGATAATACAGAGATGCGCTCTACCGCCACGTGGATAATACAGTCAGGATGCGCTCTACCACCACGTGGATAATACAGTCAGGATGCGCTCTACCACCATGTGGATAATACAGAGATGCGCTCTACCACCATGTGGATAATACAGTCAGGATGCGCTCTACCACCATGTGGATAATACAGTCAGGATGCGCTCTACCACCATGTGGATAATACAGTCAGGATGCGCTCTACCACCACGTGGATAATACAGTCAGGATGCGCTCTACCACCACGTGGATAATACAGAGATGCGCTCTACCACCATGTGGATAATACAGAGATGGGCTCTACCACCATGTGGATAATACAGAGATGTGCTCTACCACCATGTGGATAATACAGTCAGGATGCGCTCTACCACCATGTGGATAATACAGAGATGCGCTCTACCACCACGTGGATAATACAGAGATGCGCTCTACCACCATGTGGATAATACAGTCAGGATGCGCTCTACCACCATGTGGATAATACAGAGATGCGCTCTACCACCATGTGGATAATACAGAGATGCGCTCTACCACCATGTGGATAATACAGTCAGGATGCGCTCTACCACCATGTGGATAATACAGTAAGGGATGCGCTCTACCACCATGTGGATAATACAGTCAGGATGCGCTCTACCACCACGTGGATAATACAGTCAGGATGCGCTCTACCACCACGTGGATAATACAGTCAGGATGCGCTCTACCACCATGTGGATAATACAGAGATGCGCTCTACCACCATGTGGATAATACAGAGATGCACTCTACCACCATGTGGATAATACAGTCAGGATGCGCTCTACCACCATGTGGATAATACAGAGATGCGCTCTACCACCACGTGGATAATACAGAGATGCGCTCTACCGCCACGTGGATAATACAGTCAGGATGCGCTCTACCACCACGTGGATAATACAGTCAGGATGCGCTCTACCACCATGTGGATAATACAGAGATGCGCTCTACCACCATGTGGATAATACAGTCAGGATGCGCTCTACCACCATGTGGATAATACAGTCAGGATGCGCTCTACCACCATGTGGATAATACAGTCAGGATGCGCTCTACCACCACGTGGATAATACAGTCAGGATGCGCTCTACCACCACGTGGATAATACAGAGATGCGCTCTACCACCATGTGGATAATACAGAGATGCGCTCTACCACCATGTGGATAATACAGAGATGCGCTCTACCACCATGTGGATAATACAGAGATGCGCTCTATCACCATGTGGATAATACAGTCAGGATGTGCTCTACCACCATGTGGATAATACAGTCAGGATGCGCTCTACCACCATGTGGATAATACAGTAAGGATGCGCTCTACCACCATGTGGATAATACAGAGATGCGCTCTACCACCATGTGGATAATACAGAGATGTGGTATACATGGCTCCTACAGTGACTGATATTAGTGACTTCCATATATACCACCATCTGGTATACACTGCTCCTATAGTGGCTTCCATATGTACCACCATAGAGTTCTGTACACTGCAGGATAGCACAGGCTGACACTGTACAGAACCCTCCGCTGTGAACCACACACCTGTTTCTCCTCTTTGGGTAAAGCTTTCCTCGCCTCGTTCTTATCGTAGAAATACTTGTGTATCTCAGAGAAGTCGCACTTGTGAAGGTGTTTGATGATTTTCTTCTCTTCTTTGCTCATTTGCTAAACAGGAAGAGGACAGCCGTCACCAGAGGTCACGTGACGGGGGGGGGGCTGGGTAGCCGTCACCAGGGGTCACGTGACCGGGGGCCAGCCGTCACCAGGGGTCAGGTGACCTGGGGGCCAGCAGTCACGTGACCGGGTCTCTAGACAGGAGACTTACGGATTTCCAGTCGGTGAAGAAATTCTTCTGGAATATCTCCTTGGTGGTGTACTCGTGGTCCAGCATCTTCCCGTAGAATGTGGCCACCTCCTCCGCTGCCGGGCTCAGCTTCATCGGCTGTCCTGTATACAGAATCGGGAAAACATTATATAGATGGTGGGGAACGGATTACAGGGTTACCGTGAATTATTTCTATACAGTAAAACATAACCTTCTCCATGGTATGGAGGCTGAAAGGATGTCCTGTAGTGTGAATAAGGCCCTATAAATATATTAATAACTGCACTGCTGATACTTCTGGACCAGCGTTGTGACAGGCAGCTCAGCCAATCACTGGCCCTTCTTGGCTGAGCGGCCAGTCACTTAAGAGACTGAGTAACGGAGGCGGCAGCGGAATCCCAGAGACAAGTCAGGAGGACATCGGGGCGCACGGACAGGTAAGCAACATGGTTATTATATTCTACATAAAGCAAGGGCCTTGCTGTGTGATAATTGAGTGCCACCGCTCACACCGCGCGTCAGGCCATCTAATACAGCGTTTAAAGGCAGCGACTTAAAGGGGTACTCCAGAGGGGAAACAAATTAAATCAACTGGAGTCAAAAGTTATAGATTTTCTATGGGGACTTGCTGCAGAGAGCACTGTCTCAGACTGGAGAAAATACACCAGTTCCTGCAGTACATACAGCAGCTGATAAGTACTGGAAGACTGGAGATTTTTAAATAGAAGTAAATTATAAATCTATAGAACTTTCTGAAATTAGTTGATTTTAAATAAGAATTAAGTCGGAGTACCCCTTTAATAACTATCTCCCTGTATGGCCTCTGGCTCTACTCACCATCATAGCAGAAGTGCACATCATCCGGGAGCGGCTCGTACAGTGGAGCGAAGTACGGACCCCGATGTTCCAGGAACTTCCATTTCACTCCGTCCTCGTAGTTTTTCTCCTCCCACCTAGAAGACAAGGATGACATGATGTGATCCCATAGTACAGGGCTCTATATATATATATATATATTACACACACACACACTACAACATTATAATATGTGTACACACACACCACTATCACTATATACAGAGACATATGGATCCCAATCACATAATAGCGGACAGTAATGCAGAGCGGGGGGTCTGTTACAATGTACCGTGTCAGCTGTAGTGCAGGATAGATATCTGTGTGTGCACTGATACACTGTAACAAATCCTCCCCTGTGAGTCAGGACAGAACAGACTGTAGGGAGAACACAGGAATAATGAGGCACCATGAAGTGTCTGGTGATGAGAAGGTTAATACCCGGCTGGTGTATATAGCGGATCCCCCCTCCTTCTCCTCTCACCAGTGTCGGGCTGCCGCTCTGACACTCTTGGCCTGCAGGGCGCTCGCACTCAGCCGCCTCCATCCCGGCATAGGGGGGCGGCAGGTCCTGAGGACACAGAACAGTCTGCAGCCATAGCTGATCATGTCACACACATGTCTGCAGGACAACACGCTCAGCTGTGACCTCTAACCTGGAAAGAGGACTTCCTGCAGAGCGACCAATCAGCATAGCGCTGAGAAAAGCATGCTGGGAAATGTAGTGTGATATACTCACCGGGGCAGAAGAAGCAAAGCTCCAGCTATAGACTATTGTTATAGGGGCTGCAGGGGATTGTGTCCAGTATAGTATACCGTACAAGTGACCCGTCATACAGCATACCGTACAAGTGACCCGTCATACAGCATACCGTACAAGTGACCCGTCATACAGCATACCGTACAAGTGACCCGTCATACAGCATACCGTACAAGTGACCCGTCATACAGCATACAGTACAAGTGACCCGTCATACAGCATACAGTACAAGTGACCCGTCATACAGCATACAGTACAAGTGACCCGTCATACAGCATACAGTACAAGTGACCCGTCATACAGCATACAGTACAAGTGACCCGTCATACAGCATACAGTACAAGTGACCCGTCATACAGCATACAGTACAAGTGACCCGTCATACAGCATACAGTACAAGTGACCCGTCATACAGCATACAGTACAAGTGACCCGTCATACAGCATACAGTACAAGTGACCCGTCATACAGCATACAGTACAAGTGACCCGTCATACAGCATACAGTACAAGTGACCCGTCATACAGCATACAGTACAAGTGACCCGTCATACAGCATACAGTACAAGTGACCCGTCATACAGCATACCGTACAAGTGACCCGTCATACAGCATACCGTACAAGTGACCCGTCATACAGCATACAGTACAAGTGACCCGTCATACAGCATACAGTACAAGTGACCCGTCATACAGCATACAGTACAAGTGACCCGTCATACAGCATACAGTACAAGTGACCCGTCATACAGTATACAGTACAAGTGACCCGTCATACAGTATACAGTACAAGTGACCCGTCATACAGCATACAGTACAAGTGACCCGTCATACAGCATACCGTACAAGTGACCCGTCATACAGTATACAGTACAAGTGACCCGTCATACAGCATACCGTACAAGTGACCTGTCATACAGCATACAGTACAAGTGACCCGTCATACAGCATACCGTACAAGTGACCTGTCATACAGCATACAGTACAAGTGACCCGTCATACAGCATACAGTACAAGTGACCCGTCATACAGCATACCGTACAAGTGACCTGTCATACAGCATACAGTACAAGTGACCTGTCATACAGCATACAGTACAAGTGACCTGTTATACAGTATACAGTACAAGTGACCTGTTATACAGTATACAGTACAAGTGAACTGTTATATAGTATATAGGATAAGTGACCTGTTATACAGTATATAGCAGTGCTTCGCTATTCCAGGCCTCACCAACAGGCCATGTTTTGAGGATATCCCATACAAAGAACACCTGTGATACCTGATGCACTGAGTATAATTATATCACCTGTGACATACTAAGGGAATCCTCAAAACCTGGCATGTTGGTGAGGCCCGAGGACTGGAATTGAGAAGCACTGGTATATAGTGATAATCACAGTGAGTTTATCAGCAACTTGACCTCAGATTAGCCCTCCCAGCATTACAAAGAAGCTACAATGTTGCAGATACAGCCTGTCAGGGACTTGTTTAAATCAGCCGTCTCAGAAGGGAGGGGGGAGGAGGGGGAGACAGAGAAAGAAGCTCACACACAGATTTTTGTGTCTTCAGCAGAAAGCAGCAGCTCAGAACTGGGGGAAGGAGACTAAATAGATAACAACAAGTATAAAAGGAATTGTTAGTCTCACCATGGACAGCAACATATCAAGAGGTATGTATGAGTGGAATATGCCTTTCATATAAGTACCAATATCTAACAAGGCAAACATTCCCCTGCAGAACACTATCCCCCCCCCCCCCAAACATGGCCGCCATGTGCCCCCTGACTCACCATTTCCACTTGGACTCCTCCTCCTTGGTCTTCTTGGCCTTCCTCTCTCCTTCCTCGCCCTCTTTCTTCCTCTTCTTGTTTGCAGTTCCTTTGCTCGTTGGTTGCTTCTTCTTGTCCTCAGGATCCTGCTTTGGCTTCTTACGTCCCGGTTCCTCGATCTCCTGCTCTTCCAGTTCCCTCTTTATCCCTTTAGTTTCCTGCTCCTCTTCTCCTTGTCTTTTGGGGTCTTTATCTTCAGCCTTCTTCCGCTTGTCTTTAGACTTTTCGTCGGACCCTTTCTTGTCCCGGGCCGTCGCCTTGGAGCCCTCCTTGGACTTGTGCCTCTTGTTGTCGGTCAGGGTGTCCTGAAACAGGTCCAGGTCCACCAGAGTCATCTTCAAGACGCTTGCGCTCTCTTTGGTGTCTGTCGGTTCTTCCTTCACCTTGTGAGGGTGTTTGCTCTTGCCTGGACGGTCCTGATGCTTCTCCTCCTTGGACGGGTCTCTGCTCTTCTTGGGATCGGGCTCTTTCTTCTTACACTTGTCCTTCTCTCGGAGTGAGCTCCCTGCAGTCTTCTTATCCTGCTCACCATCCTTCACCTTGTCCTTTCTTGTGTGACCATCCTTTATCTTCTCCTGGGTTTTGCTCTTCTCGGTATCTCTCCTCTCATCTCTCTTGTCTCTTCTCTCATCTTTGGTGTCTCTTTTCTCATCTCTCTTATCTCTTTTCTCATCTCTCTTGTCTCTTCTCTCATCTCTCTTGTCTCTTCTCTCATCTTTGGTGTCTTTCTCATCTCTCTTGTCTCTTCTCTCACCTTTGTCGTCTCTTCTCTCATCTCTCTTGTCTCTTCTCTCGTGCCGATCCTTTTTCCTCACTTCTTCATTGTGCTCCTTCAGCTTCTTCTCCTCTCCCCCTTTCTGGTCTCTTTTCTTAGATGGTTGTGGCGCCTCCTCACAATGGTTCTCCTTTTCCTTAAAGACTTTGGACTCATTGTTATTATTATCCTTGGCAGAATCCTGGGGTTCCCCTGTCTGATCTTCGGGGTCCTTGGATAGAAGGATCATGTGCTCTCTTCCTTCACTAGAGCTCTGGAGCAGTGGATCCTCATTCACAGCCGAGTCGGGGAGCTGGGCCTCAGCTTCAGGAATCCTCAGAGACACCGACTGGAAAAACACAAGACAAAACACTGACAGTGACTGAACCCCTAGAATGACTTTAAGGGATTGTTCACAAAATAAAATTCATGCCTAGACAGCCTTCGACAGTCCATGTATGATGGGAGTTGTACTTTTGCAACAGCTGGCGGGCCAAAGGTTCCCCATCCCTGGTATAGAGTGATAGAAGATGCACATGTATGTCTCCCACTGTAATGAATGAGATGGAAACTTCCACCATAGTTGCAGTAAAAGGATAGTCCTACCACTAATACTGACTATACCATCAGACTCATCACTGCCACGCTGTACAGAAGGTCTCACAGCGAGGTATATATCCCAGAAATCTCTGCACACAATAAGACGACTTAAGAAATCTACAAACCCCTCGTTCCTCGGCCAGGAAGCCCATCTTCTGATTCTTTCTAGAAAGTAAAGAAAATGGAAATAACCGATCACAGACCGAGACAAATCCTCCGTATACAGACAGCGCACTGTCCGGCTATATGTAAGGAACACTGTATATACAAAAGTTATAATACACTGGGCTGTCTGTGAATGAGAACACTATGCTCTCCGGTCTAGACAATGCTCTGTGAGCTCTACAGCCTGGACCCCAGATACATTGTGCACAGCTAGTCCTGCTCTCAGCATTGTCCAAATGTAGACAATGCTCTGTGAGCTCTACAGCCTGGACCCCAGATACATTGTATGTAGCTAGTTCTGCTCTCAGCTGTATCCAGTGTAGACAATGCTCTGTGAGCTCTACAGCCTGGACCCCAGATACATTGTACATAGCTAGTCCTGCTCTCAGCTGTATCCAGTGTAGACAATGCTCTGTGAGCTCTACAGCCTGGTACATTGTACATAGCTAGTCCTGCTCTCAGCTGTATCCAGTGTAGACAATGCTCTGTGAGCTCTACAGCCTGGTACATTGTACATAGCTAGCTCTGCTCTCAGCTGTATCCAGTGTAGACAATGCTCTGTGAGCTCTACAGACTGATGCATTGTACATAGCTAGTCCTGCTCTCAGCTGTATCCAGTGTAGACAATGCTCTGTGAGCTCTACAGCCTGATACATTGTACATAGCTAGTCCTGCTCTCAGCTGTATCCAGTGTAGACAATGCTCTGTGAGCTCTGCAGCCTGATACATTGTACATAGCTAGTCCTGCTCTCCGCTGTATCCAGTGTAGACTATGCTCTGGGAGCTCCAGACTGATACACTGTACATAGCTAGTCCTGCTCTGTATCCAGTGTAGACAATGCTCTGTGAGCTCTACACCCTGATACATTGTACATAGCTAGTCCTGTTCTCAGCTGTATCCAGTGTAGACAATGCTCTGTGAGCTCTACAGCCCGATACATTGTACATAGCTAGTCCTGTTCTCAGCTGTATCCAGTGTAGACAATGCTCTGTAAGCTCTACAGTCTGATACATTGTAGATAGCTAGTCCTGCTCTCAGCTGTATCCAGTGTAGACAATGCTCTGTGAGCCCCAGACTGATACATAGTACATAGCTAGTCCTGCTCTCAGCTGTTTCCAGTGTAGACAATGCTCTGTGAGCTCTACAGCCTGATACATTGTACATAGCTAGTCCTGCTCTCAGCTGTATCCAGTGTAGACAATGCTCTGTGAGCTCTGCAGCCTGATACATTGTACATAGCTAGTCCTGCTCTCAGCTGAGGAGTGATACAATTATATCCAGTGTAGACAATGCTCTGTGAGCTCTACAGCCTGATACATTGTACATAGTTAGTCCTGCTCTCAGCTGAGGAGTGATACAATTATATCCAGTGTAGACAATGCTCTGTGAGCTCCAGACTGATACATTGTACATAGCTAGTCCTGCTCTCAGCTGTATCCAGTGTAGACAATGCTCTGTGAGCTCTACAGCCTGATACATTGTGCATAGCTAGTCCTGCTCTCAGCTGTTTCCAGTGTAGACAATGCTCTGTGAGCTCTACAGCCTGATACATTGTGCATAGCTAGTCCTGCTCTCAGCTGAGGAGTGATACAATTATATCCAGTGTAGACAATGCTCTGTGCTCTCCTGTTGCAGCAATGCATGAATCACGCACCGATCTCCATCATTACACTGTTCTTTTCGGCTCTCTGCCTCCCCCTGCAGGCTGTTGCTGTTCTCGTCTATACGGGATGATGTCACTGGCCACCTAGGAGGGAGACACCACAGGGTCATGTCTGCCCATACAGTGCTGTGACGTCCGCCATCACCTGCATGGGCTCCCATCACCCTGGGATGAGCCTAATCTCTCATAATAAACACTTACACCTCACACCCCGGCTGCTTCATACACTTCCAGTGTTTCTGGCCGCCACCCCTATATATGACCCCATATACCGAGGAGGGGACGCACACTTTATACATACTCCTCTGTGTTCTGAGCCTTTGCTGCACATTGAGGGTCAGGACCGGGATCCACAGACAGCTCTGAGGGGCTACAGAGGAAGAAAGAAGTATGAAGTATGAAGTCTAATAATCCCCAACCCGTGACCCCCTAATCCTGAGGACAGACCAGGGTCTCATCCTACACCACCCTGCTCTAAAGTAAATACCCGGGGTCGGGTGTATGATAATATCCCAGCTCTTACTGTAACAGCCCAAATCATAGGGGACATTTAATCCCTTAGATGCCCCAGGACATGGCGTCTGTGCATGCTGATGGGTTATTATGGCAGCCGAGACCTAACAATGGCCACCAGGTCTGCTGTGTAAGTGGATCTATAAAAGGTGTACAGCGTCACCTTACAGAAGAGAAGGGTGGGGTATAATGGATGACCTGACTATTGTTCTGGGAGAGCTAAGCCGTGGCCAGAGCTGTCTGGTGCCGGCTCACCACTCCCATTATCATAGAAGATGCATGAATATATGGGAGATGGGTGTTTGCTGATCTACTGAAAGTGTCATCTGTGGGTGAAGTCTCCAGAGACCCCCATACACTTTATACTGAGGGTAAACCCACCACCAGAGAAAGGTATTACATGTATGGAGACCTAGGTCAGCGGAGGAATAACCTCTAAAGTGGTGTTCTCAAAGGTGTATCCATAACCATTCATAACTACAGCTCTGTATCAGCATGATGGGAGTTGTAGTTTTGGTGGAGACCAGGGCTGATCATTTCCTCCCCCTTACCACCTGACCGGCTGGGTGTAACCCCGATGCCACCGCCCCAAATATCAGACACTGATCACATATTGCACTGAACCCCGGTCTCACCAGGACACTGCATCTTCCTGGATCAGCTTCATGGAGGACGCAGCTTCTCCAACCTACAGGGAAAAAACATTACAGGACACCGATGGAGATGAGGATACAGGAGCTGCCCATCTATATACAGCTCCCTCATCCCCGTATCCTAGACTGTGTGTGTTATATAGACAGATAATACAGAGATAGACAGGCAAGTCCTGTATCCCCCATCTCATCTATATACAGCTCCCTCATCCCAGTATCCTAGACTGTATGTGTTATATAGACAGATAATACACAGAGATAGACGGGCAGGTCAGGTATCCAGATCTATACACAGCTCGCTCATCCCCGTATCCTAGACTGTATGTGTTATATAGACAGATAATACACAGAGATAGACAGGCAGGTCCTGTATCCAGATCTATATACAGCTCCCTCTGTCTATCCTAGACTGTACGTGTTATATAGACAGACAATACGGCACTGACATGGCTCAACCACCTTATAACTCAGTAACTCCTCCCCTAGATCACATGACACCGCAGCCCTTTACTACTCACCTCTGCACACCCATTGTGTGACTGGATCTGCTTGCCGGAATCTTCCTTGTTACGGTCACTGCTTTGATCTCCATTAAACCTTCCTTTCCTGAAGATACAATCCAACAGTAACAATCTGCCACCTGCTGGCTACAGAGTGGTAGTGCAGGCTAGAACAGGATGACAAGGATGAGCAACGGGCTGAGAGAGAAGCCAGGATGCTGAGAAGAACTACATGTAGCAGCAGTGCAGGGGGATACATATGGGGGTATAGGAATATAAGGAGACTGAACACAAGTTATACCACACTAAGCAGGAAAAATGTACAGGTGGTCAGAAGATACTAAACCTGGCAGGGGCCACCAAGACCCCCCATTCCTCATACACCGGCCCCCTCCCCTACCTGTGACCGTCAGCGGCTGCCGATCCAGCGTTGTCCACCACGCATCGTGTCCGGTTTATTTTTACAGGTTTGTGAATCTATAACACACAAGACAAAGGGGGAGATTCATGAAATATGGTATAAAGTGACACTGGCTCAGTCGTCCCACGGCAACCAATCAGATTCCACCGCTCATTTTCGAAAGAGTCTGTGAGGAATGAAATGTGGAATCTGATTGGTTGCCAGGGGCGACTGAGCCAGTTCTATTTTACATCATGTTTGATAAATCTCCCCTAGGCACTCCACTATAGGTAATCCAGCATGGGAGACTAGAGACAGAACACAGAAGAACGTACTTAAAGGGGAACTCTGGAGATTTTCTTTTCTTTTTACAAACTGTTTTAATGAAGTTATGGTTGTTTTGTATGTATCATAACTTACAGTAGACAGGTTGGCTATGCCTAGTGCAAAGTGCAGGGCAACCTCTGCGGAGCAGCACCCCCCCCCCCCCCTTATATACTCTTATTAGATGGGGGCTCTGTATCAGTAGTGCTGTGTGGGCAGCACTGAGTGATCAGATCAGGGGATAGAGGAGTGACAGCCCTGCAGTTCCCAACAAGAACATCAGCGGAAGCAGTGCATATACATTCATTGTAATGTTATCCGACAATGGAACTTTCTTACAAACAAACACACATACACACATACATACATACATAATATAGTGGTGCTTTGGATTAGGAGTATGATTCGTTCCGGGACGGCGCTTGTAATCCAAATCCACTCTTAAACCAAAGCATAAGAAATCATAGAAATGCAGACAATTGGTTCCACACCCCAAAAATAATGATTTATTATTCTGAATAACATGTAAAACAGATGGAACATTCAGAAACAGCAGAATATGTGATATTATAAGTTACTGTACAGTAATGGGGAGGGCTGTGGAATAAATATCATATATAGATGTTTAAATTAGGAAAATTAATTACCAACAGTAACCAGACTGTAGCAGAGTACTGATCAGTTACTATAAGAAAGAAAACTTAAAGGGGTGCTCAGGGAAAAAATTATTCCAAATGGACATGGAAATTATACAGATATGTAATTTACTTAAATAAAAAAATCTCCAGTCGTCCAGTACTTATCAGCTGCTGTATGTCCTGCAGGAAGTGGTGTATTCTCTCCTGTCTGACACAGTGCTCTCTGCTGCCACCTCTGTCCATGTCAGGAACTGTCCAGAGCAGCAGCAAATCCCCATAGAAAACCTCTCCTGCTCTGGACAGTTCCTGACATGGACAGAGGTGGCAGCAGAGAGCACTGTGTCAGACAGGAGAGAATACACCACTTCCTGCAGGACATACAGCAGCTGATAAGTACTGGAAGACTGGAGATTTTTTATTTAAGTAAATTACAGATCTGTATAATTTTCTGATACCAGTTGATTTAACATAAAAACTGTGATTTCAGCCTTCTAGATGCTACGAGAGACCCTCAGCATGTAACACTATATAATGATCACCGGAGATTAACAGATGGATGGGACCCTATGGCTATTAAGAGCCCAACTATCAGGATTCTAAGCCGATGGCGGTTCAGGCGCTGTTCACACTGCAGACACCAGATTAATCACACAGGACATCAACAATACAGATCTCCTCACCGCTATAGCGCTGGACACCATGACAGACCGCCCTGTATGAGACGAGAACAACATGGGAGAACAAGAACACAACGTACCGGATGAGGGTCCCCCGACTGCTGCTGCACAACGTCCTCAGCCACCATTATAACCTGTAAGATATAACATCATTTATTATCCACCCGTCCGACAGTCACCTGACATGGCTGATACCAGAGAATAATAGATTGTATATACCTGTCCTACAGTCACCCCCCCCCAGCCTGACATGGCTGATACCAGAGAGTAATAGATTGTATATACCTGTCCTACAGTCACCTCCCCCCCTCCCAGCCTGACATGGCTGATACCAGAGAGTAATAGATTGTATATACCTGTCCTACAGTCACCTCCCCCCCTCCCAGCCTGACATGGCTGATACCAGAGAGTAATAGATTGTATATACCTGTCCTACAGTCACCTCCCCCCCCCAGCCTGACATGGCTGAAACCAGAGAGTAATAGATTGTATATACCTGTTCTAACCCCCCCCCCCCGAGCCTGACATGGCTGATACCAGAGAGTAGTAGATTGTATATACCTGTCCTACCCCACCCCCCCAGCCTGACATGGCTGATACCAGAGAGTAATAGATTGTATATACCTGTCCTACAGTCACCTCCCCCCCTCCCAGCCTGACATGGCTGATACCAGAGAGTAATAGATTGTATATACCTGTCCTACAGTCACCTCCCCCCCTCCCAGCCTGACATGGCTGATACCAGAGAGTAATAGATTGTATATACCTGTCCTACAGTCACCTCCCCCCCCCAGCCTGACATGGCTGAAACCAGAGAGTAATAGATTGTATATACCTGTTCTAACCCCCCCCCCCGAGCCTGACATGGCTGATACCAGAGAGTAGTAGATTGTATATACCTGTCCTACCCCACCCCCCCAGCCTGACATGGCTGATACCAGAGAGTAATAGATTGTATATACCTGTCCTACAGTCACCTCCCCCCCTCCCAGCCTGACATGGCTGAAACCAGAGAGTAATAGAGTGTATATACCTGTTCTACCCCCCCCCCCCCCCAGCCTGACATGGCTGATACCAGAGAGTAATAGATTGTATATACCTGTCCTACCCCCCCCCCCCCCCCCCCCCCCCCAGCCTGACATGGCTGATACCAGAGAGTAGGGCTGGGCGATATGGCCAAAAAATAAAATCTCGATTTTTTTTTTTTAATTTTGGACGATTCTCGATTTAAATCTCGATATTTTCTCTTTTTGCTAAACAGGACATTTTTCTCCCTGCAGCATCAGAAACTATTTTATAGACGTTTGAGACAACAACCATATTGCTTCCCAGTGTAACAGTGCTCCTCCCGTGCCCCTATGTAGTAGACAAGCCCATTGTGTGCCCCATATAAGTAGTTTTCCCAAATATGTGCCCTATGTACTAGTGTATTAGTAGTAGTACAGATGAGGGGATTAGCAGTACAGGTAAAGATGAGGGGTGTAGTAGTGGTACAGATGAGGGGTGTAGTGGTAGTAGTACAGGAACAGATGAGGGGCGCAGTAGTAGTAGTGCAGGTAAAGATGAGGGGTGTAGTAGTAGTACAGGTACAGATGAGGAGTGTAGTAGTAGTACAGGTACAGATGAGGGGTGTAGTAGTACAGGAACAGATGAGGGGTGTAGTAGTAGTACAGGTAAAGATGAGGGGTGTAGTAGTACAGGAACAGATGAGGAGTGTAGTAGTAGTACAGGTAAAGATGAGGGGTGTAGTAGTACAGGAACAGATGAGGAGTGTAGTAGTAGTAGTACAGGTAAAGATGAGGGGTGTAGTAGTAGTAGTACAGGTACAGATGAGGGGTGTAGTAGTAGTAGTACAGGTACAGATGAGGGGTGTAGTAGTAGTAGTACAGGTACAGATGAGGGGTGTAGTAGTAGTAGTACAGGAACAGATGAGGGGTGTAGTAGTAGTACAGGTAAAGATGAGGGGTGTAGTAGTACAGGAACAGATGAGGAGTGTAGTAGTAGTACAGGTAAAGATGAGGGGTGTAGTAGTAGTAGTACAGGTACAGATGAGGGGTGTAGTAGTAGTACAGGTAAAGATGAGGGGTGTAGTAGTAGTAGTACAGGTACAGATGAGGGGTGTAGTAGTAGTAGTACAGGTAAAGATGAGGGGTGTAGTAGTAGTAGTACAGGTAAAGATGAGGGGTGTAGTAGTAGTACAGGTAAAGATGAGGGGTGTAGTAGTAGTACAGGTACAGATGAGGGGTGTAGTAGTAGTACAGGTACAGATGAGGGGTGTAGTAGTAGTACAGGTACAGATGAGGGGTGTAGTAGTAGTACAGGTAAAGATGAGGGGTGTGGTAGTAGTACAGGTACAGATGAGGGGTGTAGTAGTAGTACAGGTAAAGATGAGGGGTGTGGTAGTAGTACAGGTATAGATGAGGGGTGTGGTAGTAGTACAGGTATAGATGAGGGGTGTAGTAGTAGTACAGGTAAAGATGAGGGGTGTAGTAGTAGTAGTACAGGTAAAGATGAGGGGTGTAGTAGTAGTAGTACATGTAAAGATGAGGGGTGTAGTAGTAGTACAGGTAAAGATGAGGGGTGTAGTAGTAGTAGTACAGGTAAAGATGAGGGGTGTAGTAGTAGTAGTACAGGTAAAGATGAGGGGTGTAGTAGTAGTACAGGTAAAGATGAGGGTTGTAGTTGTAGTAGTACAGGTAAAGATGAGGGGTGTAGTAGTAGTACAGGTAAAGATGAGGGGTGTAGTAGTAGTACAGGTAAAGATGAGGGGTGTAGTAGTACAGGTAAAGATGAGGGGTGTAGTAGTACAGGTACAGATGAGGAGTGTAGTAGTAGTAGTAGTACAGATGAGGAGTGTAGTAGTAGTAGTACAGGTATAGATGAGCGGTGTAGTAGTAGTACAGGTATAGATGAGTGTTGTAGTAGTAGTACAGGTATAGATGAGTCTGGTGTAGTAGTAGTACAGGTACAGATGAGGGGTGTGGTAGTAGTACAGGTAAAGATGAGGGGTGTAGTAGTAGTACAGGTAAAGATGAGGGGTGTAGTAGTAGTACAGGTAAAGATGAGGGGTGTAGTAGTAGTACAGGTACAGATTAGGGGTGTAGTAGTAGTACAGGTACAGATGAGGGGTGTAGTAGTAGTAGTACAGGTAAAGATGAGGGGTGTAGTAGTAGTAGTGTGAAGGTGACCATGAAGGGTTAATACTTTTGGAAAAACATTGTATTCCTTGAAATGCCTTCAGCTTTGGAACCGCTTCTAGCTGGACAAGATTGGTCTACGAGACATGCTGGAATGTTGGCAGCCCCCCTGAGACGATACCACCCTGAACACACAAAAGAAGAAGATAATGTCTAATAAATAACCACTAACCAGCTCACTGCGCCGGACAGGACATAGCTAACCATTTATGGAATAACCAATCACAGTATTACATGTATACTCTTTCTGACTTGAAACTCCGCCTATAATGAAGGAACATATAATCAATGTGAAACTAAATAAAGAGGAGTATATACTCAAATCTCGGCTGAGAGAGAGGTTATACCAACTATCTGTGTCTGGTGTTATCTACTCATCGCTAGCACTCAGCTCTATTCAATTTGGACAGGCATAGTCACTTGGGAATAAAGTGGATGAAAGGGTAAAATTCACCTTATCAGTTGGAGGCACTGCTGAGATACAGTACTCGAGGGGACACTGAGCTCTAGAGACCGACCGCCTGCCACTCACCAGAGGAAACAGGACCGTCTGACATAGGAGACTGATCACCTCCATTGAAACATGGTAAGTCTACTGATTCTTTGAATCTGTGGCTTATCCGTGTGTCAGACTGTTCTGATTGAGGCTGGGGGTGTATGTGTTGATCTCTGGAGGATACTGAACGGCCAGTAAGTGTCTTTGCTGTACTGTTCTAAGAACCTTTAGTGTATATATATTGTATATACACAGCCGTAACCTACTGACTATAGCCTGTGACTGCTTGCAGTTTTCTTCCTCTGAAGTTGTGCGACTGTTTTTCCTTTTTCTTTTTGTTGTTGTGTATTGAGCTCGGTTTTTTGGTTGTCGGAAGGTTTTTTTTGCTGTGTTCGATATTTGGGCTCTGTATGGGCCCTTTACTGTGAAAAGTTCGCTAGTCGGACTGCACAGGGCATACGCCTCCTGAGTGCGATCGCTAGATTAGCTACGGTCACGTCACGAGGAAAAGATTGACACAGGAGACGACCGGGCGTCCGGTGTTGTGACGCGGAAGTAGGGGGGGGGTTTATTTTTTGCAGTCGCTCAGCTTCAGAGGGAGCTTACTGTACTCCAATCTCTGATGGGACGATTGTGACCGGATTTTAAACACTGTTGATTTTTATTTTTGCCGTATTTTTCCTGGGTGTCAGAAGCTTCCTGTACAGTTTGCGGGACCCTCTGGGTTGATAAATCGCACACAGGTTAGCGCACGGGATACGCCGGTATACGCCTAGTGAGACAGCCGGAGATTAGCTCTAGTTGAATCACGTAGGAGAAGTCTGACACATGAGCGGCCTAGTTTTCGGATTTCACGAAAGCAGATAGGGAACCGGTCACATTCGCCCCAGACGGGAAGCAGAAACCCGTAGTGTGATGGAAAGCCTACGGTCCTTGTTAAAGCCAAAAGTTGGTCTGGAAAGGAATGGAAACCCAGTCGAGCTGGTAAGCCTGGAGAGAAGGAAAACACTTGTTGCGAGTTAGAAGAGAATAGAAGTTGTAGTGTTTGTGGTAGTAATGTTATTGCATTGAGAAGATAACTGCAGGTATATAGGGGTATGCTGAACACTGTACTGTACATGATGTGTTAGATAAAAGATAGTTCAATGGATAAAACCAGGGGTGGATTGTGTACTGTGTGTGGTTTTATCAGTTAAACGATTAGCACAATGAATCTCTATGTATAGTGTAGTATATAGTGTAGTATATAGGAACTTGAGGCAGTCATCATGGATTAAGTGTGAATTCCTTCAATTCACCATTGTTCTTGGCCTAATGTTTATGGAGACTCCTTATCTGAGCTGCCTGTCAGCTGGATGTTTTATAGCTGTGTTTGTGAGACTCTTCACATTCTCCCCCAATGAGAACATGATGCTGATCTACACTTGCCCAAAGTACAGGGGGGGCTAAGGGCCTTGTTGGAGTGTTGGTCATCCTTAGTGTATAGATGCATGACACTCAGGGGACTATAGAAGCTGATACACACAAGCAGAGGGGGGAAAAGTGTTCATAATAAGTATATTATGTATGTGTATCAGACAAGGCTCGCAGGTGGGGGCCACCACCCTAAGATGGCGTCGATTACTGGACTTGTGGTGTAAAAAAAAAAAAAAAAAAAAAAAAAAGATTCTAACTCCCATCATGTCTGTTACAATGGTAGATCACATTCCATCGCCCCTGTTCCCCCGCCTCTAGAGAACAAAGGTGTCTTTAGAAACAGCCCCTAAGATGACACCACCTATTACCACGCCCTAAGCCAATGCCCCCCATATCCGGCTATTGCTTCTGGTCCGGTGGCCATTTTAACTCCTGGCATTTTTGTCATCCGCCCTCCCGAACATCCCTCCTACCAATCCCCATGCCCATACTGCTTAGTGTCACTGAGGGGGCGGGCACAGGACTCTCCCATAGAGATTAACAACTGTTTTCTACTTCAGCTAAATGAATGTTATTACGTGATGGTTAGGAAAGTTAGACAAAGGTTTATGTACTGTCTGTAAGAGCGGGGTCTTTTACACCCATAAGTTTATAAGATTGTTGTACGGAAGTGTCAGTAGGAGTCAGAGAGACATAGCAAGGTTTACTAGGAATGTCAGGAGGAAAGTGATAATTGGTAAAGATCAAGCGCAGAAGTTTTTCCCAGAGATATCGATCCTAATAAGTTCTAAGCACATTGGTTTGTTTTTCCTACTGAGTTCTAAGTATTTTCCCAGTGTCTGCTTTTTCTTGTTCCCTTTTTCAATTCTGCTGTGAAGCCTTCATTCTTCTCAGTTATCTGGGAGGGAGACTGTGGGGGTGTCGGCCCTGCAGGGGTTACAGTCTGGTAAGATAAGAGCGCAGCATTTGTTGTCTTTTTCAAACCTTCAAGGTTACTTCACTGGGGAAAGGGTTAATATGAGGCTAGCCGAGTGTAACATGTTTTATTATTTTTATTTTTAGGGATAACAGGTTTGTGATGATTATAACAAACTATTATAATACACTAAGCCCATGAGGAAAAAGTTATTACTTACTAAAGTAAACTTTTAAGTTTAGAGTCTGAGGGTAGCTTCACACGGGCGGGCTCGCAGCGAGATTCTCGCTGCGAGCCCGGCAGGTCCTGTCAGTTCCCATAAACTACATACTTGCTGCGGACCGCAGCGAGTATGTAATTGTACCGCGCTTAACCCCTTCTACTCCCGCCGGCTCCCCCGCTGTAAGCAGCATACATTACCTGTCCTTGCTGCACGGGTCCGGCGTCCTGCTCTCCCGCCCGGCCAATCAGTGGCTGCGGCTGGGCAACACACTAATTGGCCGGACGGGAGAGCAGGACGCCGGACCCGTGCAGCAAGGACAGGTAATGTATGCTGCTTACAGCGGGGAAGCCGGCGGGAGTAGAAGGAGTTAAGCGCGGAACAATTACATACTCGCTGCGGTCCGCAGCAAGTATGTAGTTTATGGGAACTGCCAGGACCTGCCGGGCTCGCAGCGAGAATCTCGCTGCGAGCCCGCCCGTGTGAAGCTACCCTGAGAGTTTATAGAGTAATTTACCTAAAACACCTTCATATTGTGAAGTGATTTTATTACTGTTTTCCAATGTTGTTACTAAAGGTGTATAGTTTTATACTTGGCTATGTTATTATATGCCTATAGGCCAAGTATGGAAAAGGGGGGAAAGAGAGGAATTAATTAATTTGAAAAACTGCACAAACTTTATTGTGGACTAAAGATGTTTATTGTGTTTTTGTTATTTAATGTGAAAAAAAGAAAATGTAATTGAAAGCCTAAATATTAATGAAAGTTTAAAAGTTTTCATTGTAGATAATTTTAGACTTTACAAAGATGGATGACACAAGACGCAAGGATATATGGTGACCGCCATGCAGCGTGACGTTCCACTGCAGAAACCGCTCCTGCCATAAGCTGCAAGTGAGGACAATCACTGAGACATGTAAGGTGGTTGGAGGTGACTGTGCAGAGGTCTATATGAAGCCCACCATTATGGGTTAGTTGGCAAGTGAGAGATTTGTTTGGTCCCTGGGCTTACCAATAAAAAACCCTGTTCAAAGAAGAAAAGCTGCCATAGAGCGGCTGACGCAACGTTCACGCAGACAAACCCTGATGCCAAAAGGGTGATGGATGATGGATGAAGCTGGTGATGCTGTGGTTTCTGTGCTATTCCCAAGGTAACCGCGTACAAAGCGTACAAGGGAATGGGGAGATGTTTCCGGTCTCTTCCTGAGGTAACCGTACATAGTGTACAGGTGGAGGAGGAGATTTGGATCTGTTTGTTTTTAAGTCTTTTACAGAGACGATCAGCAACAAGCTGAGAGACCAGCGGATGGAGAGGAGGTACAGGGTAAAGATGGCGTCAGACAGTAAGTAACTGTGCCGACAGCCTTGTATCCCACTGTAAGTTATCTGACAAAACCAGCAGAAGGAAGCCATGTGTAATGTGGTGTATAGTATCCTCACATTGGGCGGCCCAGGGGACAACAAATATAGCAGAGAGGGTTATGTACGGCTGTATTATCTACACCTGTTATAACCTACTGTAAGTAACACCATAAAGTACCTGTCTGCATAGTCTGTCATCTTCCTGCCTGTTTCAGGGAATGTAAGTGGACGTCATCCAGCTGCCACAGGTGGCCTATATAGATATGTCCTTGTCTGTACTGGTGTCTTCTTTACAGGTCAGCCAAAACTATGGGAGACGACAAAGCCAATGTCTGAGGTGATACTAGTGGCCTTAAAAGAAGCGATATAACTGAGGCCAAGAGTCCAAGTGTCTAAAGAGGCCTGTCAGTCAGAAGATAGGTTTAAGGATAAAGGATCCGTATCAATGTTATTAACCATTACAAAAGTATAATGTGATATATGATTTTCATTATAAGAGAAGGTTTTTCAAACCTTGAATGATTTTATAGCTTATACTTTGTTTTTATTCCTAAAGTAGTTATTTTATGTGTAATATGTGATGATCTTTGTGAAACAAGAGATAATTCAATAAGATCCAAATATTATATTGGCAGTAAGCGCCCAGTTACTTCATATCAATTCAATCTGTGCCCACACCTGCTCATTCCTTCATGCTCCCTGCAGTCTGTCAGCCCTTTGTCCCGTTTTTTCCATTCCTGCTATAATGTGTCTGCACTCACACTCAGCCATTCACACTGCTGTATATAAAGGTTTCTGTCACTGTCCTCCTGCACAGCTCTGTGATTCTCACTTACTGGTATCTACACACTGCTGCTGTTTTCAGGTTTATGCATTTACTATACATACTTCACATGCTGATTTCTAGATTGTACAGTAACTTATAATGGGACATATGTAATGGGACTATAAGGGAATCCGATACTAAAGATTACGAAGCTTCACTGATTGGTTCTTATAAGTGAATCTAGTGGTTACATAGTAGGTCACATTGTAGAGATGTTATTGCATTTATCTGTTGTGCTGTATTTGGTTTATGTATCAATCAATTTTTTATTTTTTTGCCATGAGATGAGATTTGCTCACATCTAAACTTTCCATTTTCAAAAGCTTTTTAAAGTTAGCTATTGTGACTTTCCTATACCCACATGATGCCGAAGTGGTAGAGTCCTTGTGAAAAAGTCAAGATTAGGGACAAGTCTTCGGGACAGGAGATAAGACAATAAGGTTTGGTTGATTTGATAAAATCCGGAGAGGTATTCATTATATATATATATATATATATATATATATATATATATATATATATATATATATATGTATTGGCTTGGGTATTGATAATAGCTTTGATTTGTTTTGGTGCAATTAAGCTGTATATTATTGTATACTGTACACCCAACGTGCACATATCCACTTCTTTTTAGTCTTACACATTCTATTCCTTCTAATAGGTAGAAACATAGAAAAACTGTTTCAAGCATCTGCTTCTATTTTAATAAAAAGTATATTTCCTTGTGTTGTTTCTGGCCTTTCCCCAACTTATCTCCCTTGTTCGTGTTCAGTTTTTATTAATACGCTTTCCCTTCTTCTACTGGTTATACGTACAGTTAGCTTTATCTACCACCTGGTTACAGCGATGACCCATTCTAAGAGTGTCAGAGACTGTCAGATCCTTTATTTTTCAGACACAGAACTGCCGAGATGACACATTGTTTAAACACTTATCTAGTAAAATTCTCCATGTTACAGACACTTCC
This sequence comes from Dendropsophus ebraccatus, assembly GCF_027789765.1. Lineage (NCBI taxonomy): Eukaryota > Metazoa > Chordata > Amphibia > Anura > Hylidae > Dendropsophus > Dendropsophus ebraccatus. The sequence continues at coordinate 6,975,584 of NC_091455.1, forward strand.
AGGCACAACAACCCCCTGATATCTATCCATGAGCCAACCACTAACACCAACCGGATATTAAGTCCAATTCTTATTAACTTCTCCATAAACTCTTTACTATAAGAACTGTATCAAAGGCTGGAGGTAAATCAGGGGATGAAACTAACTTGATGGTTATAGATATTTTCCCAGGAGAAAGAACCACGCGCCTTCAAGGAACATCCGGATGTTAAAGAAGTAACTCCAACTATGTATGCCGAGTTCCAGTCTCAGACGATTCCAAAAAAGCCAATGAACAAAGAAGGGCACTTGCCCCCCTTGAAGACTACGGTGCACTACCAAGATTCAAATTAAGGGCATAGGGATAACTAGTAAGAATATCTGAGGGTACTGAGAAGTCCAGGTACAAAGGGGGGTTACTCATTAGGAGGAACTCGTCTCAAACTGGTGAAGTCTCCTATACTCCCTTCCCACTCAGAGGCCTCGGATATTCATAGGACCTTAGGGAACCTTCAGGGATAGTTAGATTACAATGTTTTTAGGGGGGCCTGTGAAGGTGACCATGAAGGGTTAATACTTTTGGAAAAAACATTGTATTCCTTGAAATGCCTTCAGCTTTGGAACCGCTTCTAGCTGGACAAGATTGGTCTACGAGACATGCTGGAATGTTGGCAGCCCCCCTGAGACGATACCACCCTGAACACACAAAAGAAGAAGATAATGTCTAATAAATAACCACTAACCAGCTCACTGCGCCGGACAGGACATAGCTAACCATTTATGGAATAACCAATCACAGTATTACATGTATACTCTTTCTGACTTGAAACTCCGCCTATAATGAAGGAACATATAATCAATGTGAAACTAAATAAGAGGAGTATATACTCAAATCTCGGCTGAGAGAGAGGTTATACCAACTATCTGTGTCTGGTGTTATCCTACTCATCGCTAGCACTCAGCTCTATTCAATTTGGACAGGCATAGTCACTTGGGAATAAAGTGGATGAAAGGGTAAAATTCACCTTATCAGTAGTACAAGTACAGATGAGGAGTGTAGTAGTAGTACAGGTAAAGATGAGGGGTGTAGTAGTAGTACAGGTATAGATGAGGGGTGTAGTAGTACAGGTACGATGAGGGGTGTAGTAGTACAGGAACAGATGAGGGGTGTAGTAGTAGTACAGGTACAGATGAGGGGTGTAGTAGTAGTGCAGGTACAGATGAGGGGTGTAGTGGTAGTAGTACAGGTACAGATGAGGGGTGTAGTAGTAGTACAGGTACAGATGAGGGGTGTAGTAGTAGTACAGGTACAGATGAGGGGTGTAGTAGTGGTACAGGTATAGATGAGCCTGGTGTAGTAGTAGTACAGGTACAGATGAGGGGTGCAGTAGTAGTAGTAGTACAGGTAAAGATGAGGGGTGTAGTAGTAGTACAGGTAAAGATGAGGGGTGCAGTAGTAGTAGTACAGGTAAAAATGAGGGGTGTAGTAGTAGTACAGGTAAAGATGAGGGTCAGGGACATAGCTAAGAGCATGGGGCAGACTGGGGGGGAAGGGCATGGGGTACACTGGGCTGGAGAGCATGGGGTACACTGGCGGGGGCAAATATGGGGTACACTGGGGGGAGCATGGGGCAGATCGGGGGGAGAATAGGGCAGATCGGCAGGGGCATGGAGCAGACCGGGGCAGGAGCGAACAAACCTGGTGTACCCGCTCTGCGCGGGCGCACACCACCGGCACTTGCGCTCTCCTCCCGCCCCCATAGCCAGACATATACGCGCGCTTTCCTCCCGGCCGCACATGGAGGTCCCCGGAGGAGGCTGCAGATACTGAAGCATACGGGTGATAGTGTCGCTGCTGTACAGCTCCAGCACCCGCAGCGATCACCCGATGCTTCAGTATCTGCAGCCTCCTCCGGGGACCTCCATTTGCGGCCGGGAGGAAGCGCGCGTACAACGTCCGGCTATGGGGGCGGGGACATAGGACGCTGCTGGCCACTGCTCTCTCGCACCTCACGCTGTTTCAGTAGCTGGAGGATGCGAGCAGCCCGCCCGCGCGCCCAAATCCAATGATTTTTTGGAAAATCGATTTTCCGATTTTCCAAAAAAGTCAAATCGATTCTCAAATTCTGGCGAATTAATCGAATTAATTCGATTAATCGCCCAGCCCTACCAGAGAGTAATAGATTGTATATACCTGTCCTACAGTCACCTCCCCCCCCCCCCCAGCCTGACATGGCTGATACCAGAGAGTAATAGATTGTATATACCTGTCCTACAGTCACCTCCTCCCCCCCCCAGCCTGACATGGCTGATACCAGAGAGTAATAGATATTGTATACCTGTCCTACAGTCCCCCCCCCCCAGCCTGACATGGCTGATACCAGAGAGTAATACATTGTATATACCTGTCCTACAGTCACCTCCCCCCCCCAGCCTGACATGGCTGATACCAGAGAGTAATAGATTGTATATACCTGTCCTACAGTCACAGCCCCCCCCCCCCAGCCTGACATGGCTGATACCAGAGAGTAATAGATTGTACATACCTGTCCTACAGTCACCTCCCCCCCCACCCCAGCCTGACATGGCTGATACCAGAGAGTAATAGATTGTATATACCTGTCCTACAGTCATCTCCCTCCCCCCAGCCTGACATGGCTGATACCAGAGAGTAATAGATTGTATATACCTGTCCTACAGTCACTCCCCCCCACCCCAGCCTGACATGGCTGATACCAGAGAGTAATAGATTGTGTATACCTGTCCTACAGTCATCTCCCTCCCCCCAGCCCGACATGGCTGATACCAGAGAGTAATAGATTGTATATACCTGTCCTACAGTCACAGCCCCCCCCCCCCAGCCTGACATGGCTGATACCAGAGAGTAATAGATTGTATATACCTGTCCTACAGTCATCTCCCTCCCCCAGCCTGACATGGCTGATACCAGAGAGTAATAGATTGTATATACCTGTCCTACAGTCACAGCCCCCCCCCCCCAGCCTGACATGGCTGATACCAGAGAGTAATAGATTGTACATACCTGTCCTACACCCCCCCCCCCCAGCTTGACATGGCTGATACCAGAGAGTAATAGATTGTACATACCTGTCCTACACCCCCCCCCCCCCAGCTTGACATGGCTGATACCAGAGAGTAATAGATTGTATATACCTGTCCTACAGTCACCTCCCCCCCCCAGCTTGACATGGCTGATACCAGAGAGTAATAGAGAGCATACATACAGCAGTATAATGGCGGGGTATTGCTGGCCATCACACTCACCCCCGACTCTTGCAGTCTGTTCCCGGGATGGCTCTCGGTTCCCGGTACCTCTCACCCGGAGACCGGCACGGACACGCCACTATCCGCCTCAGATTCTCCCGCTCACTCAGGCTCCGCCTCTGCGGGGCGGGACGTGACGTCATAGGCAACAGACTATTTCCGGTCCGGAGCGCGGTAACCTAGCAACTGGCCGGAAGCGTTAGGTCCCAGCATCTTCTAGGGTTGAGACTAGAATGGAGTGGTAAAAGGAGGTCCTCCCTGTGGAGTCCGTATTCTAGCCTGTTCTGTATAGAGCAGGCTAGAATGGAGTGGTAAAAGGAGGTCCTCCCTGTGGAGTCCGTATTCTAGCCTGTTCTGTATAGAGCAGGCTAGAATGGAGTGGGTAAAAGGAGGTACCTCCCTCTGGAGTCAGAATTCTAGCCTCTTCTAGGAGAATAGGCTAGAATAGAGTGGGTAAAGGAGGTCCTCCTCCTGGAGTCCTGCAATCTAGCCTATTTTAGGGTAGAGTATTTTAGAATGGAGTGGGTAAAAGGAGGTACCTCCTTCTGGAGTCCATGATCTAGTCTGTTCTATGTAGAGCAGGCTAGAATGGAGTTGGTAGATGGTGGTCCTATTTTTTTTAAATGACATTAAAATCATGTTATTTTTAAGCATGAAAACTTTTATTTTAAATTTTTTTATTAAAAACACTCTCATAAAATACAATATTTGAAGTATAATTAAAAGGAGGTATTAGTGCTCTGGCCTGCCCAGTTGATACAAGGAGGGTCCTCCCGCTGGAGTCCGTATTCTAGCCTGTTCTAGGAAGAATAGGCTAGAATGGAGTGGGTAAAAGGAGGTACCTGTAGATGGT